>NC_056741.1:356259150-356331650 GCF_019279795.1 Protopterus annectens
CGATCTCGGAGTGAGAATATTAATGTAGGGGGGTGGGGAGCAGGTTATAAATTACTTACTTACCCTTTTAATAGGGACTGGACAATATAAAACAAGACTAAACAATATTAAACTGTACTGGGTGGGGGACTGTGCCCCCCACCCCCCCTACTTTGAAAGTCAGGAAAAAAAAAACACTGAATACTGAATCTCCCTACTCCTCTAAGGATCAAATGCTAACATGGGTGCTAACTGGAGACAAAACAAAGTATTGCCTTTGGGTTTGCTTCTATGTCAGGTAGTACCTTTTAACTGACTGCAATTTCAGAGTTGGTATATGTAGGTATTGGGGGATGGGATGCTATCCCTCATATTGTGGAGTGTTGGAGGTGTGAAACCCTGTGCAGTAATTCATATTTGTTGTTATGTTTGTAAATAGAACTGCGTTAATGTGTACAGTTTTCTTGTTTGGTATATTCAACACTGCATATAACTCTAAAAGGGATCCTCACTCATGTCAAACAGGGCTTGGTCTGTAATCAGGCTATACTTGTTAATGAACTGTTTTGGAACTGTGCTATTGTTCTATGTGTAGATTTCCTCGCATATATGATACAAGAAAAGTAGCTGTGAGGTTTTCAACGTCTAAAATGGGATGGCCTAAAGAACTGAAACCAGTGGTGGGATTATGGTTGATATACATAATAAAAGTTGACTACTTTTTGGGGCAAACAACATTTCTTGCTGAATTTACAATACTTCACTCACCCCCTTCAACCTAGATCACACTCACAACCCTCTCCAGCCTCCTACTTCACTCCTTTTTGTTTTCTCCACTACCTTACCTTATTTAAATCATCTCTGCAGACCTTCACTCTATCCCTTTCCTCCCTACTCACCTAAGCTACCTGAAGACACCCTACCAGCACTCTCCTTATAATCTCCTTCTCTCCATCCTTCCTTCTCTAACCATGATATGGATACATCTCTCATACTAAGACATCACTTAATTCTAGCTCGATGTCTTGAATCAATGCATCTCTGTTATCTCTTTAAATATCTTATTAGAATCGCCTCAGGTCTCATTTACCACATTTGCCTCAGGTCTCATTTACCACATACTAATACCAAATAATATTTTTCCTCACATATTCTGTTCAGCTCATTTTTATTGTTTTTCATTGCACTCTACTATAAAACACATGTTCTATGTTTTTCTCATTACATTTTTTCATGTGTATGTTTTGTAGTGTAACATGATACACTGTGATTTAAAATATTTGTACTTACTGTTTTATGTAACATGATAGCTTTGTGATTGAAAGTACATGTACTTGACTTTTGAAATATTGTGACTGTGGAGCTTTACTCCCTGGGCATCCACTGAAAATGGGCACTTATTGCTGCAGTCAGACTTTTCCAGTAAATAGATGTGAAATAAATAAATACATACATTTCATTGGAGAAATGTGGTGAAATAATTCAGTGTTATTGCTGTATCCACATACAGATTACTTCAGAACATGGGTCAGCTGCAGAAAGGCTAATCCCTGTGACCACATTATTAAGATGTTAAATGTTCACTTTAATTCTAAATTGTTGATGGTTTCAAAAAGATTTAATTGTAATCTTTGCAGCCAGGGGGCAAACAAGGTGGTAATGCAGTGCATTCTGAAATGAAACAGCATGCTATGAGCAATGAATTTGGCTCAAGTTGGGAGGAAGCACTTAGTGATAGATTTGTGAATAATGTTTGAAATGAAGCTCACCAGAGGAACTACTTTGTGAAAATAATTTAACCCATTCACAACGATCATCAGTGGAATTTTACAACTCTTACCATCTGCAGAGATCCTGTCTGTTACTTTAATGAAAATACACATACCAAATCTGTCTGAAAAAATAAAACATCTTAAGAATTGTAACAGCTAAAGAGAGTATAAATGTGAAAACAGTTAAAGAGAGTATAAATGCAAAATGTAAATGTAAAATTTGTTCAACACCCCATGCCCTTGACAATAACTATATTCATTTGTCATCCAGACATAGACACAATTTTATACTGTGTAATAAATCAGAGAAAAAGTATTTTTTGTTGCTGAAATTTTACATCTCTTACTATTTCTCTAACACTGATAGTTAGGCCCTTACTATTTCTTAGACTATTGTTTGTGAAGATGTGATCTAATTTTTATAGTATTTACAGAAATATGATATGTATGCATATATATTTGATAAATAAGTTTAACTATTTGTAAAGCAGTGCTGTTAGACACCAAGTTTGAATGACATCCCAGAATACACTAATCAGATTAATACTTACACGATATAAATAGGGGCAGATCGATCGTGGAAGTTGAATATTTACTCTGAGATCACCTATCGTGTGGAAAGAATATCTCGGTTACCAGGTGTAGATTGGCAGAGCAATCGCTAGTTTGTCATCAAGAGAAATTTAGTACTCTTTATTATGAAACAAAGTTTGGTTAATACCCTTTCGCAATTGAGTCGATCTGTTACCTCTGATCGACTCTATATATAAGAACGGCCCACAGTATCTTTCTATCAGATATTAAGTGTTCTAATTTACATATATATATATATATATATATATATATATATATATATATATATATATATATATATATATATATATATATATATATATATATATATATATATATATATATATATATATATATATATATATATATATATATATATATATATATATATATATATATATATATATATATATACACATATATACACACACACACACACACACACACACACACACACACACACACACACACACATAAATACATAAATATACACACACACACACACACACACACACACACACACACACATATATATATATATATATATATATATATATATATATATATATATTTGGGTCTATGACATTTTGCTGAAAATTCCTGACATAGGGTCCAAATCGCCGAAAATCCATTTCACCAAAAATAGTACTGACAGTTTTTATGGCCTTTTCCCCCAGTGTAGTGCGATCTCGGAGTGAGAATATTAATGTAGGGGGGTGGGGAGCAGGTTATAAATTACTTACTTACCCTTTTAATATGGACTGGACAATATAAAAGAAGACTAAACAATATTAAACTGTACTGGGTGGGGGACTATGCCCCCCACCCCCCCCTACTTTGAAAGTCAGGAAAAAAAAAACACTGAATACTGAATCTCCCTACTCCTCTAAGGATCAAATGCTAACATGGGTGCTAACTGGAGACAAAAAAGTATTGCCTTTGGGTTTGCTTCTATGTCAGGTAGTACCTTTTAACTGACTGCAATTTCAGAGTTGGTATATGTAGGTATTGGGGGATGGGATGCTATCCCTCATATTGTGGAGTGTTGGAGGTGTGAAACCCTGTGCAGTAATTCATATTTGTTGTTATGTTTGTAAATAGAACTGCGTTAATGTGTACAGTTTTCTTGTTTGGTATATTCAACACTGCATATAACTCTAAAAGGGATCCTCACTCATGTCAAACAGGGCTTGGTCTGTAATCAGGCTATACTTGTTAATGAACTGTTTTGGAACTGTGCTATTGTTCTATGTGTAGATTTCCTCGGCATATATGATACAAGAAAAAGTAGCTGTGAGGTTTTCAACGTCTAAAATGGGATGGCCTAAAGAACTGAAACCAGTGGTGGGATTATGGTTGATATACATAATAAAAGTTGACTACTTTTTTGGGGGCAAACAACATTTCTTGCTGAATTTACAATACTTCACTCACCCCCTTCAACCTAGATCACACTCACAACCCTCTCCAGCCTCCTACTTCACTCCTTTTTGTTTTCTCCACTACCTTACCTTATTTAAATCATCTCTGCAGACCTTCACTCTATCCCTTTCCTCCCTACTCACCTAAGCTACCTGAAGACACCCTACCTGCACTCGTCTTATAATCTCCTTCTCTCCATCCTTCCTTCTCTAACCATGATATGGATACATCTCTCATACTAAGACATCACTTAATTCTAGCTCGATGTCTTGAATCACGTAATCTCTGTTATCTCTTTAAATATCTTATTAGAATCGCCTCAGGTCTCATTTACCACATTTGCCTCAGGTCTCATTTACCACATACTAATACCAAATAATATTTTTCCTCACATATTCTGTTCAGCTCATTTTTATTGTTTTTCATTGCACTCTACTATAAAACACATGTTCTATGTTTTTCTCATTACATTTTTTCATGTGTATGTTTTGTAGTGTAACATGATACACTGTGATTTAAAATATTTGTACTTACTGTTTTATGTAACATGATAGCTTTGTGATTGAAAGTACATGTACTTGACTTTTGAAATATTGTGACTGTGGAGCTTTACTCCCTGGGCATCCACTGAAAATGGGCACTTATTGCTGCAGTCAGACTTTTCCAGTAAATAGATGTGAAATAAATAAATACATACATTTCGCTGGAGAAATGTGGTGAAATAATTCAGTGTTATTGCTGTATCCACATACAGATTACTTCAGAACATGGGTCAGCTGCAGAAAGGCTAATCCCTGTGACCACATTATTAAGATGTTAAATGTTCACTTTAATTCTAAATTGTTGATGGTTTCAAAAAGATTTAATTGTAATCTTTGCAGCCAGGGGGCAAACAAGGTGGTAATGCAGTGCATTCTGAAATGAAACAGCATGCTATGAGCAATGAATTTGGCTCAAGTTGGGAGGAAGCACTTAGTGATAGATTTGTGAATAATGTTTGAAATGAAGCTCACCAGAGGAACTACTTTGTGAAAATAATTTAACCCATTCACAACGATCATCAGTGGAATTTTACAACTCTTACCATCTGCAGAGATCCTGTCTGGGTTACTTTAATGAAAATACACATACCAAATCTGTCTGAAAAAAAATAAAAACATCTTAAGAATTGTAACAGCTAAAGAGAGTATAAATGTGAAAACAGTTAAAGAGAGTATAAATGCAAAATGTAAATGTAAAATTTGTTCAACACCCCATGCCCTTGACAATAACTATATTCATTTGTCATCCAGACATAGACACAATTTTATACTGTGTAATAAATCAGAGAAAAAGTATTTTTTGTTGCTGAAATTTTACATCTCTTACTATTTCTCTAACACTGATAGATAGGCCCCTTACTATTTCTTAGACTATTGTTTGTGAAGATGTGATCTAATTTTTATAGTATTTACAGAAATATGATATGTATGCATATATATTTGATAAATAAGTTTAACTATTTGTAAAGCAGTGCTGTTAGACACCAAGTTTGAATGTGACATTTTCCCAGCATTATAAACTTCTTCAGGTTTGATGTATTAACAAAATATTAACATATGGCATGCAGCCAGTAAAGTAAAGTATTCTGTTGGGAAGGTTAGGTACAAATTTGGTAATTTACTGTAGCATCATTTCGGTTTGGAGATCTGAGATACATGTACTTTGGTGAAAATAAGGGTACAAAAAATAGAGTTGGGAGAATGTAGGCAATTGTAGTTTTTTCATCCCTAGTCATGGAGGAAAAGTTTTCTTTATTAGAGAACACCAAATTTCTGGTAAGTCAGATCCATCTTTGATCTTTTGAGTCGATTAGGATTACGTCTCCAACCCCTCCTTTTTCCAGACTCTAGTTCTATCTAGAATCTGATAGCCCCAGGCTGTGATCTCCCTTCCTACAGGAGTGATTTCAAATTATTCTTAGGCCACTTTCCATGACATCTTACTTAAGATTGGTGCAGTTAGCCAGGAGCCTATCTGAAGTAGACATGGACAGGAGGAGCATGAGGACATTTCTGATAACCCAGATCCAGCTGGCGGTCCACCTTGCACTGACCTTTGTATGGGGTTTGGGAACTGTCTCCTTTACCATGATTGTAACTCCTTCTCTGATCCATTCTTCAGATTTAGTGACTGGATCTGAGGGGGCACAGAAAATTGACTATGTCTGATCCCAAAAAAAATAATTTGTTTGACTCTGCTTTTCTGACTCATTTGACTCTCAGTTGCTTTCAGTCTCAATGGAACTCGGAGCCGAGGGGTCAGTATTATGGGGATGTGGCTGAATGCAACACTTTCAAGTCTGTCCCTTCCTCTTTTTGCTTTGAAGCTCAACAGCTTGGCTCTAGCATCAGCATCCACATCAAGCTGGAATGGTTCTTCAGGCTTGCCTTTGTCAGGTTCCTTGTATTCTATAGAGCTGCTTTGGCCTTTGAAAGATTCCTCTCTCGGTGTAAACAAGTAGGTGTCTTTCCCTCACTTGGAACTCTTCCTGCCACCAATGGCTTTTTTTGGGTCCTCTGCCTCCTCTTTTTGCCACTTGGAACAGCTGTCCCCTCAAGGTGTTGAGATAGTCCAGTTTGTGGACTCTCCATACACTTTGGAGTTTTCCGTGAGGCATCCAACTGGGGAAGTACATTGAAAGCATATGTGAAAAAAAGCCACTTGGACTGCCATCAGGAGTCCTACATTGATGGAAAGATGAGGGGTCCTGATGGAGAGATGAAATGTCACCAAGCAAAGGAGCATAGTAGTGCTGAAACTGAATTTATCCTCAAGTCTTGGTGAGTACCTTTGCGAGGTGGACCCTGTTTTTCACAAAATCTCACCAAGGTGACACTGATATATAGACTGTATTTATATATCATATATCATGGACAGAAGTAAATCAGAAATAAAAAAGATAGCTGGATGCACAAGACCCAGGATAAAAAAGTGCCCAATCCTGGTAGGTGCACTGGTGCCAGGACTGGAAAAAACGACAGTGTAGAATCCTCAAAATATGGAAACAGTCCTACAATGGGGCCAGGCTCAGGGGAGGATGACCCCTCTGTTGTAGAAGGAAGTAGTAGTCCACAAAAATTGATTGGCCAAAGAAGAGCCATAAAAACGACAGAGTGGACTATTGAGGATAAGAAAGAAATTATGTATTGTTACTGTTATGTAAAACGCCCAGAATTTCCAGACACAAGAGGAAAGAAAAATACTTCCGCAGGAAAAATTGTCACAAGCTTGAAATAAAAATTTGCGTTCATTGATACAACAGATTTTTGAAAAACAGTGATAGCGTTGTCGCCTCACAGCAAGAGGTTCTCCCATTCGATTCTCGGCTGGAGCGCCTTCTGTGTGGATTCTGCATGTCCTCCCTGCAGTCGAGTGGCATTCGAAAGACATGCGTGAATGGGCGTGCCTTCGTTGAAGGTTGGGTGTCAAGCTGGCACCTCGGCACCGGAAAAATCTACTGCCAATCATTAGCGGACCGGAGTTTCGCTGTGGTGACCCCTAACTGGGAAAAGCCGAAAGAAGAACAAACATGCAGCCATAATTTTGCAGGAAAATCAATGTTGTATTCTTAGACACTGACAAATACATTGGGTCAGGAGCTGGCCCCTGGGAGGAGGGAGGCACACCAGGCCTAATGCAGTGTTGCCACCTACTGGAAATACAGAGATGCACTGCATGCAGCATTTGGCTGGGGATGTGTGCTCAGCTCTGATAAGCTACATCTGGGAAGTAACCTTGATGGAGCAGGTACAATAGTGTAGACTGCATGCAGAATTTGTCTGGGTGTGTGGGGTCAGCTCTGCTAAGCTTGTTTTGAGCAGCTGTCTGCATGGAGCATGTGCAGGCAGGGATGTTCACACTTACATGGGGAGGCATGGCAGGCTATCTGTACCTGTCAGACACCATGGTGAGGTTAGGGGCAGAAAGCAAAACCCTACAAAGCTGCCTGGATGACAGTTGCCTTGTGACCAGCCTTCACAGGTGATGGGGAATGAATGACACAGTCACATCGGATGAGTGTGGGGGGGGGGGCATTGTGAAACAAATGGCCAACGAATAAGCTTGGTAAATTACAGAGCTAATATTTGGGCTATTTACAGGACAGCAAAGGGATATTCCCTTGTATAAAAAAAAGTGAAGGTCACTGGTGAGGTGCCCCCACTCCCACGCACACATGTATGTAAAAGGTTTACAGTAGCTCCTTGTCTTAAGTAAAGATTATGGGCAAACATGCCCAGCCAAAGTGCAGTGTTTACTACAGTGCATAGGTTGATGAAGTAAAATGTGTCTTTAGATTGCAAATTACTTGAGCACAAAATTTTCAGCAAATGTAAAGAAGTGCTGACTTGGGATAATATCCTGACACACTATGATACAGAGTTACCAGTTTCCATTGCTGTGACAGCTCAGCCTGTGATGTATGACCAGTTACACAACCAATCTCCATTGCTGTGACATCTCAGTCTATGGCATAGACCAGTTACACAATCAGTGTCCATTACTGTGACACCTCAGCTCATGGCATAGACCAGTTACATAACCAGTATCCACTGCTCTGATACCTCAGTCTTTGGTGTATGACCAGTTACACAACCAGTATCCATTGCTGTGACACTTCAGCCATAACATTGACCTGATACACAACCAGTATCTGTTGATGTGACAGCTCAGCCTGTGGCGTAGACCTGTTACACAACCAGTATCCATTGCTCGGACACCTCAGTCCATGGTGTAGACCAGTTACACAACCAGTATCCACTGCTCTGAGACCTCAGTCTGTGGTGTATGACCAGTTACACAACCAATATCCATTGCTGTGACACCTCAGCTATAACATTGACCAGTTACACAACCAGTGTTTATTGCTGTGACAGCTCAGCCTGTGGTGTAGACCAGTTTCACAACCAGTATACATTGATGTGACACCTCAACCCATGGTGTAGACCAGTTATTGCTGTGACATCTCAGCCTGTGGCATAGACCAGTTTCACAACCAGTATACATTGATGTGACACCTCAACCCATGGTGTAGACCAGTTATTGCTGTGACATCTCAGCCTGTGGCGTAGACCAGTTACACAACCAGTATACATTGATGTGACACCACAACCCATGGTGTAGACAAGTTATTGTTGTGACATCTCAGCCTGTGGCGTAGACCAGTTACACAACCAGTATACATTGATGTGACACCTCAACCCTTGGTGTAGACCAGTTATTGCTGTGACATCTCAGCCTGTGGCATAGACCAGTTACACAACCAGTATACATTAATGTGACACCTCAACCCATGGTGTAGACCAGTTATTGATCTGACATCTCAGCCTGTGGCGTAGATCAGTTACACAACCAGTATCCATTGCTGTGACATCTCAGCCTGTGGCATAGACCAGTTACATAAACAGTATCCATTGCTGTGACACCTCAGCCCATGGCATAGACCAGTTACACAAGCATCAAGAACACTTCCGTCTTCTGAGACAAAGTAATGCCTATTTAAGGGAAATAATAATTTGTATGTTCTTTTCACACTGCACTCATTGACTCCAGGACTTTTGATGGCCACCTCTTCAATATTTCTCTTCTTGGTAGTCTTCAAGATTGGGATGGCTGCTGGTGTGAACTGTAATAGGGGTGGGCCTTCTAGAGGAAGCCAGTAGGCTTAGCAGGAGTGCAAGCCATTATGCTCTACTGACTGGAGGAAGGGAAACCAGATGAGGGTCGATCATAGTGCACAGTAAATGTTAGCCCTTTGTGTCCTACTGATATTTAACATGTTTTGGGTTTGTATTTTGAAACAGGTAGAGACTGGAGCTCTGAGGGGAATAACCACAACCTACGTGGCAATGTGATCTTCATTTGCCCTTGCCCGTCCACCTTTCAGAAAAACACATACCCACATCACGTATCTGGAATCATCACCAAAGGTCTTGGGAATGTGGTCCTTGTATATCCCCCCTACAGAAAAGTTGAGCAGACCTTGCTTCGTTATTTCTCTTTCCCCATTATCAGCTTCTAACATGTCTTGAGCTGCTAATCAAGCAAATCATTTGGGACTTGTTCAGGGCTAATCCCTCTGTGCAGCAGAAATTAAACTGCTTTAACATTTTGAAGTAAAGCAATTATTTCAATACATCTGCGGTAGAAATTCAAGGTAGTTGTTATCCTTTATTTACATTGTTTGGTAAATACAGGGGTTTGTGTATAGCAGCAGCAACAATAATTCAGAGACAGGGTATAACACTGTCAGATTATGACTATCAAATAGAAAGAAATTCATAGGTGTGCCCAAGAGTCACTCAGCCTGGAAGTATGATTATAATCTGTGAACTGAAGATATTTACTTACGAATAAGTCCTTCCTTACCCAAAACCCACCACAGTGATATGTAGGATAGAGGAATAGTGAGGAAGCAAAGAGTAGAGGTGTCGAAGGTGGATGAGTTTAAATACTTGGGATCAACAGTTCAGATTAATGGTGACTGTAGAAGAGAGGTGAAGAAGAGAGTACATGCAGGGTGGAGTGGGTGGAGAAGAGTGTCAGGAGTGATTTATGACAGATGGGTACCAAAAAGAGTGAAAGGGAAGGTCTATAGGAGGGTAGTGAGACCAGCTATGTTATATGGGTTGGAGACAGTGGCATTGATGAAAATACAGGAGTCAGAGCTGGAGGTGGCAGAATTAAAGATGTTAAGATTTGCATTGGGTGTGATGAGGATGGACAGGATTTGGAATCATTATATTAGAGGGTCAGCTCAGGTTGGACAGTTTGGAGACAAACCCAGACAGGCAAGATTGCATTGGTTTGGACATGTGCTGAGGAGGGATGCTGGATATATTGAGAAAAGAATGCTAAGGATGGAGCTGCCAGGTAAGAGGAAAAGAGGAAGGCCTAAGTTAAGGTTTATGGATGTGATAAGAGATGACATGCAGGTGTCTGGTGTGACAGAGTAAGATGCAGAGGACAGGAAGAAATGGAAACAGATGATCCAAAAGATGCGGAGGACAGGAAGAAATGGAAACAGATGATCCACTGTGGTGACCCCTAATGGGAACAGCCAAAACAAGAAGTGATATGTAATATTCCAAATCATCTGAAAATAATCCTCCCTTACCTGACACATACACCACAGTGATATGTAATACTCCATATAATCATAAATAATGTAAAAGTCAAACAGCTGAATCAGAGCCATAAAAGGAGTCTTGATGAATAGTTCATCTAAATGAAATTAGTGAATGCAATGCCATTGCATAATGTACCTGTAATGCAGTGACTTTTCTTGTGACTTCATTTAGGGGTATGCATACTCTAGTTTAAAATTTTACAGCTCACCTATGAGTTTCTCTCTTTCTTTATGACATCATAACTCTGAGTGAGGTCTCTGATCATCATATTTGTTTCTTTAATATGTATATGTATGTGTGTGTGTATATGTGTGTGTGTGTATATATATTGTAGAGAAGATGCTGATTTTGTTTAAATACCACAAAACCTGTTTGGAACAAAACACTTACACAACATACAATGCTGAATTAAGGCATTTATCAGAGTTCCCAGATTTACCCCTGAAAGCAAATAGGTAAGATACACAGCATTTTAGGTGAACACAACCTGCGTTATCACTTTTCTAAAAGCATATAAAATCTAGATCCAAAAATAAATTTGAGCAAGAGAATTCACTGACTTCAACAACATTGTAGGTTTATGTCTCTAATATCCAGCTATGTCTGTTTGATTATTTTAACTGTTTCTGCAACTTGCATTGATTGCCATTGTTAAATCATTTAGAGTTAAACTAGGGTTTGCACTTTATGACCAGGCTCCAGTCACTGCCTGTTTCGAGTCTGCATGCTCTCCATTTGTATTCATGGATTTTCTGTAGAGATTCTGTTTTCAGCTTCTAAAACATGGTGGCTGATTGGCTTCTCTTAAACATGTAGCTCATGTAATTGTAAAGGATGCAGGGAAATAAATAGTCCAAGTACAAGAGCCATAGAACAATCCAATGAAATATCTGGACATATTTTCTTGCTAATAAATTATGCAATTCCTAAGGCTGGATTATTTTTCTGAATTAACAAATTTGTCTTATCGAGTTTGGACTTGCCTTCCAATGCTGCTGCTTTCAGAAGGGAAGTGCAGAAGAATCACTCTGGTAACATTGCCAAATTATCACTAGTCAGTATGAATACCACTGACTAAACTGAACTTGTTTTAATTGCTGCCAGGTCAGGAAGAGAACTTCTATATGTGGACCATAAAAAAAGAAAAAAAAAAGGTTAATTTCTCACTGTATATGGCAAAGTCTTCATATTTGTGTAACATCTGGTGCAGCAATCAGGCAGCATGTCACATACATATATTGCTAGTTCATTTTAGCACTCTTATGTAGCATAAAGTTTATGTTTTTTTTTTAGCAGCAGAAGGAAACCTGAAGTGGTCTATATTGCACATCAGCTCAGCTAGTTCTTAGGTAGTTATTAGGCATGTCGCCCAGGAGACCATTGAAGAGTCTAACCCAAGTTCCCAATTGTCCCAAAGCACACTTGGGTTATATGACTTGCTCAATGACACACATTAGGGAATGTAGGCTGAGAGACTCAAACCCTGTACCACAGGAAGCAGTTTGTTAACACATCATAGCCTTAATCCTCTTTGCTAACTCCCTGATTCATCAGTCCATCGGAAACAACCTGTTGGCTTAGGGACTGATGCTTTCCCTGCGACTTAGCCAGAGAATGAGTGTCAGTTGTTGCCCTCTATGGGATATATTATGATACTGATTCAAGTAGAAAGGGCAATGATTCTGAAATTTCACATTTTAAGAATAGTATCTGTGTGGACAGAGTGAGCTATTACTAAGATGTGAACTTTTAATAGTAATATGTTTATATGAAATAGGTAACTTTAGAAATATATTTGTTTATGCACTAGATTTGCTACTTCATAAGCTATAACTCACAGATCTTTGCCACATCTGTTCTGATCACACCTTCTTCCCTCCCATTTTACTGCAATAGTCACTTCAAAATGTGACCTTCCACCAGAGAGCTTCCTGTCTTCACCAGCACTAATTCTTATTACTTCTTTACTTATGGTCGGACAACGGGAGGGTGGTTGTGGGGGCTGTCAAATGTATCACAGCTATACAATGACTCGACATATCCAGCTTCATAATCAAACATGCGTAAGGACAGAACATGGTGATTATACAGTTATCCATCCACAAGGGCTCCCTAATTTCCACATTATCTTCTGACATTTCTGTGATGCTTTAGCATTTTGGTAGGTAATAAATAAGCATTGCATTACCCATTTCCATGGGGGGATAAAGTAGATCTAAGACCACTTAGTCCCCTCCCTCTAATTGTCAGAATTCTGGCAACCAGTTTTCAGTCCTTGTCACCAACTGAAAGAGTCTGGACTCTATATCAGTGGGCCCCCTGGCAAACTCTGTTGTCAGTGCAAACCACTGACGTATTAACTGGGTAATAAAGAACTGTTTTGTTTTGACATTGTTATACCTGCAGTTGGTTTGCCACCATTGTTGGAATAACTAATGATAGGTATTTTTCATAATTTTTTTTTGTTTTGCACCCTTTTTTCTCTCCTTCCTTCATTCGAACAGCTGTCCCAGTGTTGCAAAATAAAGCTGAGCAGTCAGATAGAGATCAGATAGAGACCAGAAAGCCAACAAAAACAGCAAAGTTCCAAAATAAAATGATTCTGGTCACCAGGGCTGATACACAGACTTTGATAAAACACAGACAATAGTAAAACAAAAAAATGGTGACAAATGCAATAAAAACACGTAAGCACTTTCGTGGAGACAGAATCTGCTTCTTCAGACCATTAACAAATGTAGCAAGATTTAATTACATTTATAAAAAAAAAATCAAAAAACACCTCCAACAGGAACAATCTAAGAATTTAAAAATACAACCCACTGGGGATCCAAATAACCAATCCAAAGGCACCATGCTGACACATGTATTAAAATAAAAAAAAACTGGCTTTAAAACTGGCTTCAAAGACATATCACATTTTCAAAGAGGAGTGGTGACTTCAAATGTAATACTGAGAAGACGGACATGAAATGGATATTGTTACTAAAGGGGAATGTGCATCTTTAAATAAATATGTATCTTTGAAGCCAGTTTTGAAGTCCCAACCGCTTAAACATTCATTCATTAATCCTCATATATATTTGGGGTATGGTCCTTTCTGATATGAATATTTACGATTTTAATAGGTGTGTGTGTGTGTGTGTGTGTGTGTGTGTGTGTGTGTGTGTGTGTGTGTGTGTGTGTGTGTGTGTGTGTGTGTGTGTGTGTGTGTGTGTATATATATATATATATATATATATATATATATATATAAATCCATAAAACTTTTTGGACATGAAGGAAAAATCACTTCACTTCGTGTACTATTTGGTGACCTGACAAAGGCATTTTATCTCATTGACCACTGTCTTCTGCAAAACTAATCCAGCTATGCAGTACTCCTTGGTTTAAAACCTTCCTCAATGATAGACACTTCAGAGTTAAAATAGGATCCTCCCAATCAAAATATATACTCGTTTCCGATGGTCACAAGGATTCATCCTTGCCTTTCTGCTCTTCATCATATTCATTAATAAACTTCCTCATGACCTCCCCCATCTACAACTCATCCTGTAAGGTGATGACATGGTCATTTACCCATCCGGTCCTTCTCACACCAGCATTCAGTCCCAGTTCCAGTTTGACTTACATGTGCACCACCAATGACTTGAAACCCACAACCTACTTTTCAAACCCTTCAAGACCAAAACTATGCTTTTCAGAACTTTCACAAAAAATTCAATGAGCGCCTGAGTTTTTTTTAACTATCCAAGAAACCACACAAACAGAGAACTAAAACCACACAAAGGGAGGTTGAAAACTTCAGAAGCAAGTACCATTCAAAATCATGTTTATTGATATAAAAAAAGTTAAGTGCTTTGATCCTTAAATAACAGGACTTCATCAGAACAAATACCACAAATAACTAAGTCCTTTTATATATAAATACACATCCTGGCTGGTGCAAAATACTTAATTAAAAAAATGATTCAATTAGTTCTTCAATTGGTTCATCAATTAAGCATAACAAATAAGCACATACCAAGGGGTAAATAGAAACCTAACTAAAAAAGCTAATACAATAAAACATGGCCCAAAAGTATAAAAGAATATTAAAATTCCATGTATGAATTCTGAAATGCTTATACACACAAAACAAATTCATTCTAACAAATAAAGCAGTAAATAAGTACCCAAAAAGTAATCTATGCTACATACATGAGATGTGATAGTCTTCTATACTTTTGGGCCATGTTTTATTGTATTGTATATTTATACTCGGCTCTGAAGTCTTCACCCTCCCTTTGCACTATCCTTGACTTACATGATCACTTCATAGAAGCAGTCGCCACATTCAAATACAGAGGATTATTGTTTGATCAGTCTCTAAACTTCCATTTTTACACAGAGTGAGAGCAAAATAAACTTCTTCCTTTTTTGAGCCTCAAAGATCTCCCCTTTTCTGTCTTAACTAGCAGAGTAGCCACTGGCAAAGGTCCTCTTTCTCAGCTTGAATATGTACAGCCCATTTTTGCTTAGCCTCCAAGAAAAAAAAAGGCACACTCCAGACAACCTCTAACAGCATCTGCTGATTCATTACAAGCTCACCTTTCTATGAGCATCACCGTATCACCTTAGAAAATAGCCAAATGGCTACTTATAAAGCAAAGATCTAGTGTTAGGAACACTACTCTACAATCTACTCCAACTCCAGCCATTTCCTTCTCTTGAGCTAAACTTCATGTAAACGTCCTCCTCATACAAGCTGACACACTACTCACAAGCCACGCCTACTCTCATTCCCCTTACAACCAAACTCCACAGCACTGCAAAAGTATTTTGCTGTCAGACACCTTTGGCAAGCACTGACTATTGGTCTAAAGGAAATCAACACTTCCTCCAAATTAATAATGCAGCTCAAATGCACTTCTCTATTCAATTCAAATGTTCCTGTGTCAACACAAGACATAAAACCCAACACACTATCCGTATCTCCTTTTCATGGCTCTTATCCTCTGACTCACTTTTCAAACTAATGTATATATTACACATTACACTCGGCTTGTTTACTTCAATGTTTATATGCAGTTTTTACATGTTACTAAGTCTGAACTACTCTATTACTTAAATTTCTGACTTTCTTGGTAATTAAATGTTTTGTATTTCACCTGGGCTAAGCCAGAAATTGGTCAGTATTGATCAGTTTACCACCCCAGTAAACAGATAAAAATAAATAAATAAATAAATAGATAAATAAATAAGTATTAAAATCTGCCTTGCATAGCACCTTATTGCAGTATTCTAATTTGCATCCCAAATCCCTTTCCTCAATGGACTTCATAAGTATTGCTTCCCCATGTTTATAATTTTTGCCTGTTTTATTGCAGCCCACCTGTATCTCCTTGCATTTTTATATTAAATCTGAGCTGCTGATAATTTATCATCTCCCACAGCTCATATTTAAATTATACCATGTGTCCCTTTTCAGTGACCATCCCAGTACCCATTTTTGTATCATCTGAATTTTACATATAACATGCAAACATACTCTCTCCAAAAAGTGGCGTTATCCTTAGTAACTTTCTTTTTGCTGACAGTATCTAGCAGTCAATCAATATACCCTGTAAATGAATCATTCAGTCGTTATCTTGGTCATTAGACCCTTGACTTCTGATATCTTCTGGCCAAATTCATCATCACCTTTATGTGAAATGATGTCAGAAGCCTTACTGACATCTTGGTATCATCCATGTCGTTTAACACCCTGGTACACAGCTGTAAAAGCTGAATTAGTGACATCACTTTGCTAGCTATGGAAATGAGCTAAACCTTCATCCTAAGTGGCCCCTTCCTAAATAATAACCCGAAAGAAATCAAGGTGACAACAGTACAGCAAACGTGACTTGAAATTCAAATCACAGGAAAATGATTTCTATTCAGAGACAGAATTAATTGTAAAATATACTCGCTACTGATACTGCACTTTAGAAAGGAGAGCGAATTATGACAGTACCCCGTATCATGACTTTGGGAAATATTACTTTTTAAAAAATGTTGATAATTTATTATAATTGCAGCCAGCCTTTAATTAGCTGTTCCTTTTATAGGAATGTTTCAGTAGAAACTCTTTTGCTACACGGCCTGTTCTGGTTCCCAGGATTGTCAGAAAGCATGGAAATAATGACATATAAAAATAAAACTATATAATGGATTTATGTTGTAAATCAGAGTAGAAATCAAAGAACCCAGAGATACAATCCAGTGCTGCTCAGGGGAGGATAAATACATTGAAAAGCAAGTACTGAGTACAGAACTTTTGTGTATGGCATATAAAGAGGTTTCCATATGAAACAGTGAGCTGAGACCATTTATAAGAGTCTGTCATGTTTGACTGAGAAAGTAACACCTCTATAATTAATATCATGTTCCATTAAGTTCTGCACCACTTTTTTCTCCAGTCCGTCACATTTCACTTTACCACCACCACCTGACACTGACATAGCATAAATGAGGTATCTAATCTAATTATTGATTGAATTTTCTGCTCAGCTGACAATGTCAGCTTTATACCTATTACAACTGATACATAATCACCCAGCATTGTTGTACTTTATATCTCAGTAGCATGTATTTTTTTTCTGCTTTCCATGTCACATTTGTACATTAGCTAATACATTAGTGTGAATGGAATGTGGATTTACTGAAATTTTTATACTTTGGTTACTTAACTATGGCATTAGTTCTTACTCTTTGTTACACATAGCCTCCCACAAGTCACTGCATTCAGTGTTCCTTAAGAAGTGAAAAGAAAAAAAAGTGCTGTTGTAAACTTTTACATGTTTTTTACCATTACCAAATTTTTGTATTTCTCTAGATCCTTGACTATGCATTACATTATTTTTTTTATTTTATTTGTTTAACATTTGTTTACCAGGAAAGTCCAACTTGGAACAAAGCCAATTTTCAGCGGTTGCCCGGGGAGAAATGCTCCAGACATATGTCTTTGTAATTATCCCATCATAATGAATGGTTCAAGAAAATAAAAAAAAATTTCTTTTGGTATCTGAATAAACTAAATAAAATGTAGCTACAATATATGTTTCAATATATACATTAGGCAAGTTGTCTCATTTTAGTAGCCTGCTAGCACTGATTTGAAGTCAGTTACATATTTTCACCATTGTTTTGCATGGTACTTTTAAAGAGCAATACTTAAAAGTCAACATATGCAACATTTTTGGGCTTCCTAGGAACACTTCAGGGACAAGCCTATAATTGGAGGCCGGCCTCACCATCTGACAAATGCTGCATTTAGCAGATATACAATAATATCATGTTTCATTAAGTTTCCCAGTACATTTTCAGGGATAAAAAGAGAATTTGACAAAAAAATAAGATGACAAAGATGTAGAGAACATGCAAGATATATCTCCTTTAGATGTAATTAACAGAAGAGGTCATGAACACAGTGACATGGAAGAAACTGAATTTATTTAGGTTATACTATGTAGAAATCTACAGCAGTAACAATAAAATAGATGAGAAATACACAGTAATATGACAAGACAGATATTAGAAAGTATAAAACAACATGTATTACTTCACAAAAGAGGACAATATTTCAGATAGATATTTACAGAAAATGAGTACACGGGGCAGATGGAAGTCAAACAGAGTGTATGGAGGTATAGAGATATACAGATGTTCTCCAGGAAGGCCTGACACAAACAAACAACCAGTTTCAGAACCATGGACTAAAACATAATGCCAAGAAATGCATAATAACATCCTTCGAGAAGTTATCCACCTCTGGTAACTATCATATTGACAACTCACCCCTAAGAGCTGACCCAGTAGTCAGGGTCTTGGGGACACATAGACAGTAATTTAGCCTTTGAACATCACATGTGTACAGTAGTGAAGAAATAATTTTATGTTGTGCAACTTATAAACAAAGGTATGGCATCTAGGTCCAAAGAAGTCATTATTCCATTGTATTTAGCATTCTTCAGACCTGTCATTGAGTACAATCTCCCTTTTGTATGTACCTAACCAGGCATATCCAATAACTAGAATGTCCACAGAGATTTCTCACTAAAAGAATACAGGGTCTAAGGAACACATCCTATGCAGACTGCCTCAAGGCACTATACCTGTATTCTGTCTCTTACAGGCTGTTGAGGGGAGATTTATGCCTGGCATACAAAGCATTGTTAGACCCCACATTGATGGACCTCCTGCATATCTGCAAAACAAACAGCACCAGAATTACCCATTCTAAAGACTTAAACCTTGCCTGTGATACAAACAGGATCTGCTAGAGAGACAGGTATGTATCCCAGAGACTATCCCTTGTCTAGAGCAGGCTCCCCATCCATATGAAGCTGAGTTCTTCCCTAACCCAATTCAATTATACCTTGGATAACTGGATGGGAAACAGGAAATTCATCCCTGGTTTGGCACCTATGTTTCTAAGGGACACAGGCAATTTGTAAATGTTTCATCTCCCAAGCCCCTGCTTATACTTATGAAGGGTACTAGAACTTGTCAGAGATCCGAAGTGCATGGCTAGGCTTAAAAACTTCCTTGTGGTTGTTAGCCTAGTAAAAACCTATGAACCTATGAATATGTTTCAGGTAAAACTAGTAAAATGATTTTTCATCCAATAGCTTTTAAAATGGTGGCAAAACTAGTAAAATGATTGGATAAATTGCTCGGTTTCATCTGATACATGTGCACATCATCTATAAAGAATAAACTTTGTAAAGAAGGATTAATTTCACTCAAATGTGTATGGTAGTAATGATAATATAGTCAAATAAGTATGCAGCTGTGGAAATATATATATATAAATCTATCTATATATATATATATATATATATATATATATATATATATATATATACATACATATTCATGAAATAGGAAATTCATGTTAAATTGCATTTATATCAGTTTTACTACTTTTTTTTATAAATTCTGTAATTACTGTATCATTGTGTGGAGCTTTTCTTCTTGGGCCTCCGCTGAAAAAGTACCTGTGTCCAGTCGGACTTTCCCATTAAACAAATGTAAAATCAAATAAAATAAGAATAAATAAAAATATTAATAGCAAGTACATCCGTAATGTGAAGAAGTTTTCATTCTTCTATAAATTCTTTTTCTACTAGCAGATGGCGCAGTGGTGCAGTGGTTGCATAGTCACCTCACAGCAAGAGGTTCTCTGGTTCAATTCTCATCTGGGGTGCCTTCTGTGCAGAGTCTGCCTGTCCTCCCTGCATTCATGTGGGTTTCCTCCGGGTACTCTGGTTTTCTCCCACATTACAAAGACATAGGTTCATAGATAGGTACTAGGCTATCTGCCCAAAGGCATATGTAAGCCTAGCCAGAATGTGTTGGCTTTCGCTGCACACTTAGATTAGATCCCTTGGGTAAACTTTCTGTTTCCCATCCACTTGTCAAGGTTTCTCTTGAAGAAGGTTAGCAAGGAGCTCTGCCTAATGTAGATTGGAATCTTGTTCCAGAGCATGGGGAGTCCCTGGGACAGGAATCTATCCCTCCAGCACGTCCTATTTATTATTGTGGTGAGGTTTAGATCCCTGGAGCATGTGGCTCGAGGGGATATGGTTTTCTTTAGGTGGAGCATGTACATCAATTCTGGGTTGGACATGGCCTTGTATGTCAGGCAGAGATCACCTCTGAGTAGGCGTTATGCAACTGAGTACAGCTGGAGTTTCTTCAGTCGAGCTGCATAGGGCATCTGCTTGAGGCCAGTGATCCTCTTGGTGAGGTACTTCTGTGGTCTTTCCAGTTGTTGCAGGTGTCTTGTAAGATACATCCCAAATGGGGCATTGTACTCTATGATGGATCTGATGAGTGATGCGTAGAGGGACCCAATAACCTCTTTCGATCTGGATGCAAACCCTTTTGTGATTAGGTGAGCCACATAGAAGGATTTTCTAACCACTTTGGCAATGTGATTATCAAAGGAGAGGTTACTATCTACTTGGGTCCCCAGATCCCTTGTTATGTTTTCCGTATTTAGGGGGCTACCACCTATGTGGTAGTTTGTGGGCACTTTGTTTTTTCCAAAGGGGATGACTATGCACTTTTTGGCATTTAGCTTGAGGCCATGGTTTTGACACCAGGTATCTGTCTCAGTGAGACCCTTTTGGAGGATGTCTGTGTCAGCCGGAGAGTCAATTATAGTCCCTAGTTTGCAGTTGTCTGCGAACTTGGTCAGCCATAGTCCTCCTGTGCTTGCCTATACCTCTGCGAAGTATATGCCAAATAGGAGGGGTCCTATGACTGAGCCCTGGGGAACACCACTTGTAACCAGTTTAGAGTCAGACCTAGCTCCCGCAACTCTTACCATGTGGGTTCTGTCTGTTAGCCAGTTGGCACCCCAGGCTGGTGAGCATGTCTATAATACCTGAGTGGGGAATGGTGTCAAAGGCCTTTGCGAGGTCAAGGTAAGCTGTGTGGACCACCTTTCCCTCATCTATAGTCTTGGTAACTGTCTCAAAGAAGTCCACCAGGTTTAGGAGGCATGATCTGCCCTTAACAAAGCCAAACTGGGTAGGGTCCAGTGTTTGGAGGTTTCCAATGTCTCTGTTAATGAGATCCATGATGATGCACTACATAGCTTTGCAGACCAAGCTAGTCAGGCTTATAGGGTGATAGTTTCCGGGGTCCGTTGTGGCTCCACCTTTGTGGAGTTCAATAACCATTGCTGTGCGCCACTCTGTGGGCACATAGCTTGTGGAGAGGCTGAATTTAAACAGTGTGTTTGGGTGAGGGGTTAGTTCATCTTTGAGCTTGTGTAGGGCTCAGCCTGGGACACCGTCTGGTCCCACTGATGCTGTGTTTTTGGCTTTGGAAAGGGCTGTTTTAACCTGAGTGTCTGTTATTTCAGGGGCACTACATTCTTCTAGTATAGTTATGGAACCTTTTGGGGGTGAGAGGGGGGTGAAGTTTGCACTGAACCTGTCTGCCAGGATGTTTGCTATATCGGTTGGTTCAGTGTATTTTGTACCATTCTGCACTAATTCTGAGCGGATCAGAGAATTGCCACTTAGATTCTTAACATAACTAAAGAATGCCTTGTGATTATCTTTGGAGTCCATGGCAATTTTTCTTTCAAAGCTAGCCTTGGATGATTTTAAGAGGGAATGTAGTTTCTTGCTGATACTGATCAGGATGTCTTCCCTTCTTGGGATTTTACTCTTTTCTGTACTAGTTTCCTCCTTCTATTGTAAAGCTTGTTTATGGCAGGGGTCCACCAGACTGGTTTCCTTTTCTTGGAGGAGTGAGTCTTGGTTTTGTTTGGGATAGCATGATCCACGCATTCTTGTAGGTGCCTGTAGAGTGCATTAGTAAAGGATTTTGCAGCTTGGACAGCATTATCCTTTAGCATGTGGGCTTTGAAACTTCACACCTCGGTCTTAACGTGAAGTTTCCTTTCGAAATGTTTTTCATGGTGGTTTCTTTGACCGGGGGTCGTGGTGGAATGTGGATATCCACAGTGATTAGTTTATGGTCAGATCTAACCATCAAGGGGTTGACCTCCGGTGTGGAACACCGGTCGCCCATGTTGGTGATGACCAGATTCAATATGCTGTCACCTCTGGTGGGGGTGTTGACCAGCTGACCAGGGCATTTGAGTTTATAAATTCTAGGAAATGTTGGGCAAGGGAGTTTGTACTTGAGTAGTTCTCCCAGTTAATGTTTGGGTAATTGAAATCACCCAATATCAGGGTGTTTGGTAGGACCTTTATGTTTCCCAGGGTTTCCAGGAATGTGGAATGGGGGTCCTGGGACATGGTGGGTGATCTGCAGCAAGCTATAATTTGAATAGCAGTTTTGCCTGTTGTTAGTTGCATGTGGATGATCTCTGAAGCATCGGCTGTGCCACTAACCTGGACATGTGGGTATCCTTGATGTATATCGATACTCCCCCGACTTTTGTATTTTGGTCCAGGTTTTGTGGCCGAAATGTATGGTATGAGTTGTAGCCTGGTAGTGCTGGGGTGCTCTCTGAAGCCTTAAACCAAGTTTCTGTTACTGCACATATATCGATTTTCTCCATACTGAGGAGTGTCTCAAGTGCATGCATTTTGAGGTTTAGACTTATGGCATTGAGTAGCATTACCCTCAGTTTTTTTTACTTGTGCTATTTATGGCGGTAGGTTTGTCTTTTGAGGCTTGCCTAAAAAAGGCACTATGGGGGTGGCAAGAGCCTTGGCCAGTATTCGAAAGCCTAAGGGTGACAGGTGCAAGCCATCTCTAGCGAAGCAGTGTGGCTTGTCGAGCATGTCATCCCAGGCTGACAGACACTGGATCCCCTTTGAATGACACCAGATGCTTAGCCAGTTGTTGAAATTGATAATTTTTTCTTTATACCATGGTGTAGCATTGTCACCTCACAGTAAGACGTTTTCCTGTTCAGTTCTCAGCTAGAGCGTCTTCTGTGTGGAGACATGCATGAATGGGCGTACCTTTGTTGAAGGTTGTGCTTCAGGGCCAGCAACTCAACACGTAAAAATCTGCTGCCAATCATTAGCGGACCGGAGTTCCGCTGTGGCGACCTCTAACCGGGAAAAGCTGAAAGACACAACAACCATGGTATCATTCTTGGTGAGGGCAGGATGCTACTTTGGGTCAGGGTCAGACCGGCCTGGGCTATGTGATCTGAGAGCTCCTGCATGTCTCTTTTTATGTAGTCCAGGGAGGTATGGCTCAGGTCATTCACACCAACTTGGACAATGACAGAGTCATATTTGTACTTGTTCTAGAATGACCTGAGTGCTTGTGTTATGTGGCGGATCCTGGCACCCGACAGGCAGCTAACAGTAACCTTCTCCTTGTTCAGCCTAGTGAGTGGGACATCAGTATGCCTGACTATAGAGTCACCTATTACTAGTGCGTTGGGTATGTTATTTTGCCTTACGGGCTGTGATTGTGTGGCACACTGGTTTTGTGACGTATGTGTTTCATGGTTTGTGTTGGGGGGGGTGGAGGTTGCTTGTATGTCTGCTTTGGAGGTCTCTGTTGCTTTTGCAGATTTTTATTTAGAACCTCCGAGTATGTTTTCATGTATTTATGTGTGTTTTTTGCCGGTGCTGGTTTCATAGGTCTGTGTGAGACTGGAGGTATGATGCAAGTAATTCCCTTCTCCTCTTGACTGCCTGGTCCAGTCTTGGGTTGAGAGAGCTTATCCTCCAGTTTGGCTGTATAATTGCATCTCTCGCATGTATTAGTGTTTGGTGGAAGGAGGAGAGGGTTGTCTGTGTACATGAGGCAATTGCAACATTGCCTCAAAATGCCCATATTAACCAGTTGGACCAGAGAGTACACCTGAAACTGCTCTTTGGACATGCCTGGATAGGTACAGTGAACTGTTTTACTGATTGGCTGGTAAGGTCGAATAGAGAGCCTTGTCCTTCTCTACAGTATGGGGGAGGGTCAAGTGCTAAGGTTTATTAGTGCTTGCTATGAGTTTTGAGCAAGTGCCGGTATGAGAAGTGAATGGTTTGAGTGCTTAAGTTGAAAGTTTGTCTAGTTCCAAGGGAAAAATCGAAGAGTAGACTTTGTGGAGATGGGAATAGTTATACCCTAGCTTACCGGCGCTGCCTGGCGCGCAAAACTGTGCAAATGCGGGTTTTATAGCAAGGAAATGAAAGAAATAGAAATTAGCCCAAAATGGCCAATAAAATACTAATTTCTGTGCTGAAACTACTCCTCCCGGGACAGATAGGCTGCTCAAAGCTCCCTTTCTTACAGTGAACAGAGAAACTTCCTTCTATCCAAGTAAGGTATGGGCAAACACAGAAACTTGTAACACAGCCCTGAATTTAGCTCTAACCTGAAAACTGAACTATACTAGCTTAGAAAGGTGGGAAAACAAGTATATATATATATTTTTTTTTCAGAAAATAAAGCAGATACAATAAAAAAAACACTTTAAATGCACAGAAATGGCTATCACACTTGAGTGTGTAGCCTACAACAGTTAAACAGGTAATTTAAACACAAAAACAACTTTGTTAAAGTGCAGGCAGTAACATAAGTACACTATGTAGCTGAAACAAACTTTTTAAATCACAGAAACTCTAGAAAATTGGCGTTTTAGGTGGCATTAGCTAAAGGCAGCAAGAAAATGCAGAAAAATGATTCTTAATCACTCCAAAAATTCTCTTTTGTCTCTCTACTGCAGTAGAACTCTGCAGGGCACCAGACAGGAGCTTGCTGAGCTGTATACTAGCACAAAAACCTTGCGAATGCGGGTTTTATAGCAGGGAAATGAAAGAGATAGAAATTAGCCCAAAATGGCCAATAAACTACTAATTTCTGGGCTGAAACCTCTCCTCCAGGGACAGATAGGCTGCTCAAAGCTCCCTCTCTCACAGTGAGCAGAGAAACTTCCTTCTATGCAAGTAAGGTATGGGTAAACACAGAAACTTGTAACACAGCCCTGAATTCAGCCCTAACGTGAAAACTGTACTATACTAGCTTAGAAAGGAGAGAAAACAAATATTTATTTTTTTTTTTTTTTGTTATTTTCAGTAACTAAAGCAGATTCAATCAAAAAAACACTTTAAATGCACAGAAATGGCTATCACACTTGAGTGTGTAGCTTACAAATAGTAGGTAATTTAAACACAAAAACGACTTTGTTAAAGTGCAGGCAGTAAAATAAGTACAATATGTAGCTGAAACAAGCTTTTTAAATCACAGAAACTCTAGAAAATCAGCGTTTTAGTTGGAATTAGCTAAAGGCAGCAAGAAAATGCAGAAAAATGATACTTAATCACTCCAAAGTATCTCTTTTGTCTCTCTGCTGCTGTAGAACTCTGCAGGGCACCAGGCAGGAGCTTGCTGGACTGTATACTAGCACAGAAAAACATACATCCAGAGTGTTTCTCCCTGGGCTTTTTCTGAAAATTGTCTTTGTTCCAATTCAGACTTTCCCGGTAAACAAATGTTAAATAAATAAAATATTTTACCTGTAAGCAGGAATGACAACCACAATCAGTTTTTTGGCACCCCTTAGATGTTTATTACAAACCACAGAATAAAGGTATTTTGGCATTTTCTGACAGAGTACTATCAGCCTGATGAAATTCACAGTCCCATGCTAACATGACTTCTAGGAGCCTTTCTCTTTGCATACATATACCATTACAATTTACTATGCCTTCTCTTTTATTTCACCTGTTGACAGAGCACCTCAAAAGTGCTCTCTTTTTAAAGATGCATCCCAGGAATGTTCCCGAATGTCTGGGTGTTTAGGTCAGTGTAGCCAGAGTCCAGTAGAAATGCACCACATTGGTCAGCAAAGTGATCCTTAGCCATTGTTAAAATCATGTGATTCTGCAGCTATCTAATTGGTCATACAAAGAGAAGGAAAGAGCATATGTTACAATGTTATTGTCCTCTTAAATTTTAATAAACAAATTATTTGCTCGTCTTCTCCTGTCACTGAGATTTTTTTTTCCTACAGTGCTGATCTCTAATTTTGTTACTGGTTTTAACGCAGCTTTAAATTCCTTAGACATATCATGCTGTTTCAGCATTACCCACATGGGGGCAGCACAGCATGCATTAATGAGTTGCTGTGCAACTATTAGCTGGTCCCAGTATGATGCACAGTAAAATACGTGCTGGCATTACAAGGAAAGTTTCCAGGAAATGGCTAATAGTTCTAAACCAAAAAATCACAAGTGTAGGCATTATAGAAACTGACTTATAACATGGAATTAAGCACCCTTCTAAGAAGGGCATTTATGGTTTGCTGTTTCTAACATTTCAGAGATATTTTCAACAATGCATAAAACAATGTCATATTAGTAAGCATTGCTTAGCAAAGTAAAAGATGCAAAGATGGGTGTTGGACCTAAATTAATTTAATTGAAACTCTCCTGCATTTTTGAAGCAGTGAACATAAAAGCAGGTAATGATTCTATAAGCATCAAAGACCTGAACCAGTCTAGATGTGGTTAGATTTTATTTGTTAATTTATTTATTGGTTAACGAGCAGGTGAGATAATCCTTGGACCCTTTACAGCTCCAACCTGGGCTGAAGCAAAGTGAATCAGCACAGGGATGCTGTTCATAAGAAGAGGCAACAAAGTGACAGGCAGACAGCTTACAATGAACAGATGAGACTCTCAGTATGAAAAGTGAATCTGCTTCCTACTGAATTACAGAAGGATCTAAGGCAAGAGTGAGTCGACAAAGAAAAAGTCAAACTTTCCATTTATGAGTTATAGCACAGAGCTTAGAAGCTGTGCACAAGGCGAGGAAAACAGGAAAATGATATTCAAAACTTGTCTTCTAAATCAGAAACATAGCGATGACGGCTGGCTGAAGACCAGAAATTTAATGATATAAAGAGATGATGCATTTTTAAATGACAGATGTAAAGGGTCATCTGTGAGATGGAAGAGAGATGGAGTAGAGAGGGAGTGAACTGTATGAAACAGAGACTGGTTTTCTAATCAGGGAAAGGAGAAATATGCAACTTGTACAATCAGTCAAGAGACTAAACTTTGGTTCTAATCAAAACAGACTTTTTGTTTCTATTTAATCTGAAGCAAAGTATTTTATTTATTAGTTTTGTTTGTACTTGTCAAAATCATTAATGTGAACTGTATAAACTTTGCCTGTATTTGTGTGCTCCATTAGAGTATAAACAATAGTGAGTGCATAACCCACAAGTTAAAGACAAACAGAAGTAGTCATAGTTGTGTCAGATTAAGTACATGTAGAATGGAATTAAAGAAATATGATAAATATGTATAATTGTGCATTTCTGCAGATGTTATAAAATGTCTCTAAGCAGTGATGGAGGACTACTAAGACAGTATTAGATACACACCTAGTACACACCTATGAACAATCCTTATTTTCAGGTGAGCAGCCCCATGAATAAGAAAATCAAATGAACAAGGACAGATTTTACCAAGTCTCAATGAAATGTGAAACTACAGAAGAAAATGAAAAAAATTGAGAAAGCCCTTAAGAGGGGGTGAAACAATCCCAATCTTTAAAGTATGAGTTGCTGATACTTTGCACACAAAGAGTTTGTGAGAATGGGATATTTTGGTGACTTGGAGAAGAATTGCAGTTGAGAATCTCTGTGAGAGAAGGCTGCATATTCATTACTGCAGGCTCTTCTTCTTCTGTTGGCTTTTTCCCAGTTAGGGGTCACCACAGCAGATCACCTGTCCACTCATGATTGGCAGTGGAGTTTTACGGTGTTGAGTTGCCAGTCCAGTGTCCAACCTTCCACAGAAGGCACACGCACGCACACACTCACACCTAGGGCCAACTTAGAGTGCCCAATTCACCTACAGCAATTACTGCAGACTCATGAGACTTGGAAAATATGTTAAATCAAGGCAAAGAAGGGTAGCTAGCACAGGAGGGCAGGCACTCAAAAAGATTAGCCATTGTTAGTAAAAAATGAAATCCTAGCTTGTTAGCTGTAAAGAAGTGAGAGAATCTTTAATGAATTAAATTATTACCAATCAAGCCTAGAACAAAGCAAGCATATGGGGGGAAGTTGGGAAATGCAAACACAAGCCTATAAATATTACTCTGTGTAGTATCCTGTTTAGCAAGACCAAAGACAATCATTCCATCAGTATTACAATATTTTGTTAGAGCCGGAAGTATTAAACGAGTTATTTGAGTGTGTGTGTGTGTGTGTGTGTGTGTGTGTGTGTGTGTGTGTGTGTGAGTATGTGTGTGTGTGTGTGTGGGTGTATGTGCTTTTTCTTCTTCAGATGAAGAAGGGTTCTACTTTTTCTCCCATGCTATTATTAGACCTTTTTTAACAAGGGAAGGCATAAGGTTCATAGTGTGAAAACAAAAATTGGAAAGTAGCACTTAAAAAGATAAACATCGGTTCTACTACGGGGTTTTTCAAATACATTTGATTGGCCTGTGGTTCTAAAGAATTAATTTCACAGCTGGGACCAACTGCAGCAATTCAGCAAATATCACACCTAATTGAATGTGCTGCAGTAGTCCATTTGAAACCATTGTTCTACACCTGTAGAAAATGTCTTCAGTTTTCTTTGGTATACTGCACTAGCTATAGAGAGTGACATAATTAGTCTTGCACACTACCTGGGTGTTTTCAAAGGCAGGGGACAACTTAATTTCCAGTAATGGGTTTAAAGCAGTACAGTGCATTTGTTCCCATGTTATTAGTACTGCTACCCAAGCACGTGGCATTTATTTAAGGGGGATTTTAAATCAGTATGATTCTTGAGTTGATCATAACTGGCCACACAATGCTCTAGCTGACCAACTAAAAATCCAAAATCACTGTTGCTAATGATGCTACAGATTAGGATTTAATGCCTGTAATAAATCTCTGCCAGTGCAGGAGTTTGTTTTTTACTGATCCAGCTAACTGATATTAGGCAAGCAATGAATGCATGATAAAAAAAATAAGGAAGTATCTAAAGCCTTTATGTCTGAAGCTGTGCAGTATTCATACGAAAAATATCTCAGGTTCAAGTTGCTACTTTTCACATTTCAAATATCAGAAAATGATTTTTAACACTAATGTTTATGTTGTGTATTTTGAAAGTTTATTTTATCTAAAGATGCATTTTATTTTATTTTTTTTATATTTTAGCCATATACTTATTTATAGTAAATCAAAATAGCAGGACTGAGCGAAAACAAGTGTAACACTTAAAGTTCAAAGTACTTTATTATCAATAATTAATAAGATAAGCGCTTTTGCTGTGTAGCTTCATCAGATCTTACATTCATTCTAAGATTCCACATCTTATATATACACAGGTTTTAAACAATTAATCAATCAAGTAAGTTAATTGGTATGATTCTTTAAAGAAGCAGGCAGACATCAAAGACCCAGCTTAATATACAAATCTGATAAAGATAAAACCATTTAAAAACAATCTCATATATAAAGTATACATAGGAAACACATATATAAAAAGTTATATATAAAAAATATATATAAAAAACATATCAGTTAGTACATATATATTTGTAATTAAAATAGATATTAGTGTGAGAAAGATTCTATAGACAAGTATGCTTAATGTCTAACATATAAAATTTCATATATATGTATGTATAAATTAATATAATGTCTTATAAAATAAAGTAACCACACTACATGTGGTAACTAAATCTATGATGTAATGACATGGTAGTGATATAAAAGACAATTCGTTTACAGAGAGATAGAATACTATATCTTAGAATGAATGTAAGATCTGATGAAGCTACACAGCGAAAGCGCTTATCTTATTAATTATTGATAATAAAGTACTTTGAACTTTAAGTGTTACACTTGTTTTCGCTCAGTCCTGCTATTTTGATTTACTATAACTTTGATTTATACTGCTTGCACGAGGGTTTACCAGCATAGCAGCAGCCTCCATTACTTGTTATATACTTATTTAGCCACATATTTATTTATTCAACTAGTAAAATAATCTGATCCATTGACCCTTTTCATCTATGATCTAAACCAGTGGCAATCAGAGAAACATTCATCAATACATAAACATGCATAATAAACATTAGTTACATAAACAATACATATGCACATATAAAGTACATAAGCAGGAACACATTTCAAGTCATTGATAAACACTTAAGCATTGTTAGCACAAAATTTGATCTGTTTGCACTAAAACAATACTGCCTGTAATTTCACAGATGTGCTAGAATGTTCTGTAGGAAATAATAAGACTGATTGTCACTAACATCTTGTGCTGCTCACACAGTAGTTATCCTGCATTACCTGTCCCTTTGCAAAAGGTGTACTGTTGATGGACATCGCGTGCTGCTCACACAGTAGTTATCCTGTGTTACCTGTTCCTTTGCAGCAGGTGTACTGATGATAAACATTGTATGTTGCTCATACAGTAGTCATCCTGCGTTATCTGTCCCTTTGCAGCAGGTGTACCATTGAAAGACATCATGTGCTGCTCACACAGTAGTTATCCTGTGTTACCTGTTACTTTGCAGCAGGTGTACTGATGATAGGCTCACACAGTAGTTATCCTGTGTTACTGGTTCTTTTGCAGCAGGTATACTGATGACAGACATCTTGTGTTGCTCACACAGTAGTTATTATAGGTTCATAGGTAGGTACTAGGCTATTGGACTTAGGACCTATATAAGCCTAGCCAAAAAGGTACCCTGACTTTTGCCACCCAAGAAAATTATTTTCCTGTGCCCCTGTTGAGCAGAGCCACAGAAGTGATCCCCAGGGTGAATTTCCTATTTCCCAACCAATCATCAAGATTTTTCTTGAAGAGTGCTAATGAGGAGCTTTGTTTGATATAGATAGGTAGTTTGTTCCAGAGTATGGGAAGTCTCTGGGACAGGAATCTATCCCTCCAGCATGTTCTGTTTATTGTGGTGACAAGGTTTAGGTCCTTAGAGCGTGTAGCTCAGAGGGATTGGGATTTCTTTAAGTGGAGCATGTCCAACAGCTCTGGTTATGGCATAGCTTTGTATGTTAGGCAGAGATCGCCTCTGAGTAGGCGATATGCGATGGAGTAAAGCTGGAGTTTTTTGAGACAATCTGCATAGGGCATCTGTTTGAGGCCAGTAATTCTCTTTGTATGGCATTTCTGCAGCCTTTCTAGTTGTTATAGATGTCTTGTGAGGTACATACCAAAAGGGGCATTGTACTCTATAATGGCTCTAATGAGTGATGAGTAGAGGGAAACAATTACCTCTTTATTCCTGGATGAGAAACCTTTTGTGATGAGGTGTGCCATGTAGAAGGATTTCCGGACTACTGTGGCGATGTGACTATCAAAGGAGAGACTACTGTCTACCTGTGATTCAAGGTCTCTTAACACACTTTCGGTGTTAAGGAGACTACCGCCTATGTGGTAGTTCATGGGTACAGAGTTTTTACCAAAAGGGATAACAATGTACTTGTGTTACCTGTTCCTTTGCAGCAGGTGTACTGATGATAAACATCTTGTGCTGCTCACACAGAAGTTATCTTGTGTTACCTGTTCATTTGCAGCAGGTGTGCTGATGGTAGAAATTGTATGGTGCTCACACAGTAGTTACCCTGTGTTACCTGTTCCTTTGCAGCAGGTGTACTGATGATAGACATTGTACGTTGCTCACACAGTAGTTATCCTGCATTACCTGTCCCTTTGTAGCAGGTGTACTGATGATAGTCATCGTGTGCTGCTCACACAGTAGTTATCCTGTGTTACCTGTTCTTTTGCAGCAGGTGTACTGATGATAGCATTGTATGTTGCTCACACAGTAGTTATCCTGTGGTATTTGTTCCTTTGCAGGAGGTGTACTGATGGTAGACATTTGTATGTTGCTCACACAGTAGTTATCCTATGTTACTGGTTCCTTTGCAGCAGGTGTACTGATGATAGTCATCGTGTGCTGCTCACACAGTAGTTATCCTGTGTTACCTATTCTTTTGCAGCCAGCAGGTGTACTGATGATAGACATTATATGTTGCTCACACAGTAGTTATCCTGTGTTACCTGTTCCTTTGCAGCAGGTGTACTGATGATAGTCATGACAGTACTCTAGGATCTTTTGCCTAAGTGAATGGTAATTTACATCCCATCTTATTTAAATGAATGGTACTTTAGATCACATCTTATTGACTGTGGTAATCTGTTCCAGATGGTGAGATCATTTTTTGAAATGACTTTCTCTCTTGTTGATACACGAAAGTTGATCTTACTGTGGTGGTGGCTCTATAACAATGCCCTCCATATTGTTAGATTTCTATATGTCAGCTACATAACTGTTCTAGTTAGGTGACTTGCTTAGTCACCCACTGTATGAACAGATACGGAGGGGATCAAATATAAGAATTTAGCATTTAACCTTCTGTTTTAAACGTTTCATCCTTTTCTGAATATTTTAGCAATTCTTTTAATGGAGTACTCTCTATGGCTGTTCCAACAAATATTCGTTTTCATTTTGACCCCTCTCAATATTTTAACGCATCTTCTGAACTGGAAAAAGGATCTCTCATGAATGAACTTCAAGACATCGTTTTGCCATGAGTAATTCAGAGGAATTGTGAAGATTATGTGTACTTACAAGGACTTCCATGGTGGTGCAGCAGTAGCGTTGTTGCCTCACAGCAAGAGGTTCTCCCGTTCGATTCTCGGCTGGAGTGTAGGGAGTGCCTTATGTGTGGAGTCTGCATGTCCTCCCCATGGTTGGGTGGGCGTTCAAAAGACATGCGTAAATGGGCGTGCCTTCGTTGAAGGTTGAATATCGAGCGGGCACCTCGGCGTTCGTGAAAATCTACTGCCAATCATTAGCAGACCGGAGTTCCACTGTGGCGACCCCTAACCGGGAAAAGCCGAAAGACAACAACAAGAAGGATTGCTATTGGTTTAGAATGAAACTTTACAAACATAATGATACAAATATATATAAATATAAGTACCATTTCTCTGGTCACTGGATGTGTTAATTGAAAATGTTTTTGCTGGCATTATTGGTAACATTTTTTGTTGAGTAGTGGAATCATGGAATTGTATTTTATTGATTATAAGGCAAGTAGTGGTGGAGAGCAATGCAGAAACTTTCATGTAGTACATAAGTTTCAGCATTGGGATTTGGTGGGTACATGTGCACTGTTTGCAGGTTAGGGCAGACAAATAGATGTGTATTGTGTTTTGGTAGTGGTGACTTTTATATATACACTTATGTATCTGTGTGTCCAAATCTGTATTGAGTAGTGGTACTATTAGGGAAAGGGTGTTTAGTACCCTAATGTGTAAGGTGGGGTCTAGGGCAGGGGTAGGCTTAAGGTTAGTAGACATGAGTAAGGTGGGGTTGGGGGTCCAGTGCAAGGTGCTTTCTTGGTGACATGTTTGATGGAATTTGCTCCTTTCATATACACATATCAGGAAGAATGATCAGTCATTTGACCCCAGTGATATGAAGCTCATGACATAGTAAAACACTGCATACATACAGTGATATGAACACAGTCCATCCTCAATACAGCTGTCCTGAGTAATGATCCTCTTATTCACATTACTAAATATAATCTTCCAATGACAAGACTCATACCATATATGTTTAATGGTAGATGTTTAATTTGGGAGGTCATTGTCCCATTGTACTCATCCCTCATTAGACCCATTATAGAGTACAGTGCCCTGTTTGTACCTCACAAGACATCTGCAACAGCTGGAAAGGCCGCAGAAAAATACTTCACTAAAAGAATCACAGGCCTAAAGCAGATGCCCTATGCTGACAGTCTAAAAAAAACCTCCAACTATACTCTGTGGCATATCGTCTACTCAGAGGTGATCTCTGCTTACCATACAAGGCCATCTCAAACCCTGAGCTGTTGGACATGCTCCACTTAAAGTAATCCCAATCCCTCAGAGCGACATGCTCCAGGGATCTAAACCTTGTCATCACAATGAACAAAACATGCTGGAGGGATAGGTTCCTGACCCAGAGACTCCCCATTCTCTGGAATAGACTGCCCATACATGTCAGGCAGAGTGCCTAGTTGACTCTCTTCAAAAGGAACCTTGATGATTGGATGGGAGATAGGAAATTCACCGCAGGGATCATGTCAATCGTGCTGCTAGACAGGGGTCCAGGGAAGTAAATATTGTGGGAAGAAATATCCAGGGTATTGTTATGGCTAGGCTTGTATAGGCCCTAGGGCTGATAGCCTATTACCAATCTATGAAAATATGAACCTATAATGTAAATAGTGTACATAGTTATTTAAGATGTTATGTATGAATAATATGGTATTCATTCAAATGTTTGAAAAATAAAAAAAAAATTCAGGAGGAACTCTGATGTGAAGTACTGCAACTATAGCAATCCAGAAGCATGAAATATGAAATGCAGACCTTAATTAGAAACAGTGTTTGCACCATGTAGTTTATGTAGTAGCTGTCCAGCTTCTCTTTTTCACTACATTAAATGTTCACTATTGTATGTAGTATATACAGAGCTGGATTTCAATCAAATGAGGCTCTAGGCAGGGCAATGGACTAGATCCCCCAACAGCCATACCAGTACTCCAGTACTTGACATGTAGGCCAGATTTAAAAACTAGATCTGAAGAAATCTACAAGGATGAAAGCACTTATCCCAATAAAGGAATGATGTATAGTCGGTCTCTTTTTTGAAGAAGGAGGATTTGGAACTGGAGTTTTTTCTTTTAGAAGTACAATTATTTAGTTGACAAGATTGCTCTAAACAGTTTGACTCATGACAATCCTGTATTGGAATTGCTATAAAACACTGATCAAATATGTTAATGTGGATACCATCTTGCTGTTTACTCTTAGAATGATTGCAGAGATTTGGATATAATTTAAAACTTTTATTACAAATTTTACAGCAAAAACACTGATAGCCATTTGATGGACAAAACAAAATGTTTTCACATTCAAAACAGACATAGAATGAGCAGCAGTAAACGTCTTTTCCATTGAAATTCACTTTTGCTGAGAATGCATCTGGCAACCCATTAAACCTCAACAGATGTACTTAGCTTCATAATCAAATTGCTTATAGTAAAGCACCAATTAATGTTTATATGAAAGCTGCAGGAGTTTAAAATGGATACAAGTGTCCTTTTTCAGGGGCAGCCCAGGAGCACTGTCTGGTGAAGCAAGTCTGGCAGGCTCAAACAATAGACAATTAAACGTTGAAGGACTGAAACCCTGCACTTCAGGAAGCAGGGCATTAACAGCTCATAACTTGACTTATCTCTACTAAGTATTAGACAAACTGTTTAAGCTCAACACAATGCATTTCACACTCATGCAGCTGCAAAGCACAAGTTAAAAATACATTCATATAACAATAACCCACGACTGGGTGTGGGTACTGCTGGATTTACCCATGGTTGTTGTGGTTTGGTCACAAGTGTGATGCCAGAGTGACCAAACAAAGCCAACTGTGGGTAAATCAGCATTAGCCATACCTAGCCATGGGCTATTGCTATTATACAATGACATTATTTAAGAAAACATGTTAATAACTTTTCTTAAATAATGTCCTTGTATAATGGCACCATACTGCTCGTTTGCATTTTTCCCGGTATCCTGGGGCTTTCTTGATGCACTGCACATGCATATGGGACTTACCTTTCCCATGCTTATGCAGTACATCAGTGCTGTGTAAAGGAAGCAACTGAGAAAGGAAGATCTGCATGGCTTTCTTTGTTTTTAATTAAAAAAAAAAATGAAACCAACATACTTTCAACTTATGAGAGAGATGGGACAGAGAAAAGATAAGGATAATCAGGTACGTGTCTCTAGTTTTGCATAATGTTTCTGATTATCCTTTTATTTTTCTCTGTCCCATCTGTCTCATTCATTTGAAGGTTCTGGTTTTTGAAAGTTTATTTTTTTGCTATGCTAATATATGCCGTGTTTTTGTAGCATATATTATTAGAAGAAAGTCCGGGCAACTGGACTATTTTTCCATTGGTATATGCTCGATTTTCAGTGGGAACGCTGGTTGGGCTGACCTATCAGCATGCTCCTTTTTGAACGTTAATGGCCAGTCATTGTATAATAGTTAATATTTTACAATAAACTGGTAGACTTCAAGCAGTCTAGCTTTATTCAAAGCCAGATAATGCACACACTGCTAGCAAACAACAAAACAAAAAAAATCAAGAATCGTATCCAAAGAGCATAGTTCATATGATGATGCTCCTATTTACTAAAATTGATTCCTTCCTTTACACTATAAGTAGCTTGAGATTCAGGAACTAAGTATGTATTTATATATATATATATCTGTATACACACACACACACACACACACACACACACACACACACACACACACACACACGACCATCTGTTATTGACCCTTATATGACTGCATAATTTAGATTTTGCTTGCAATCAAATGAATGAACAAATACTTAAATGACTGAGAAGTACGTTTCAGCTTGCTACTGTAAGAATGGGTTCCTATTAGAACCATGAACGCTTGAAATTCCAAATGTCATATGGTCGACACCATATGATCGAAATTTCAAGCGTTCGAAGGTTAAACATAACGGTGCCATTCGGTGCCAAATGGGAGAATTTCCCTTTTCTGCACTGAAGTGTGATCTCGGAGTTGGTATATTTAAGTAGGGGGGTGTGGGGGGTGCAGGGGGTCTTGCCCCCCTGCCTGCACTGTTAAGGTAAGTTTATTTTTATTTTGTTTTATTATATATTCCCACTTTTAAACTTTAATCATATGTTGTCGAACATATGGAATTCGAAGTTTTGAAAAGTTTGAATATATAATATAGACCCATAGGAACTATACAATGATGCCCATTCGATCCCCCAAGCCATCCCAACATCTTAGCTCAAGATTCAGAAACAAAGATTCAAAAATCAGAAATAAATTTTAAATATTTCTATTATACATTTAGATAGTTGCTAGAATAACAAGCTTTGCATTAGCAAGCATTTTTTGAATGACACACATCTAAAACTCATATGCCACTCATTATTTAATTACTGCAATCTATAACAATTTGCCAGAAAAACACAATTTTACAAGAAACAGCCCAAAATACATCTCAATTTCTTTGCAAAAGCAATTTGGGCAATGCCAAAAATAAACAGAGGGTCAAAGACCCTATAAGGGACACATTTTATTTATTATTCTTTTATCTAATTGCTAACCAGGTAAACCCATTGGACAAAGTGTTCCTTTTCAGGGATGACCCAAGAACACTGTCTGAGTGACTTGCTCAAAGTCTCAAAATGGAGGTGAAAGGAACCAAACCCTGTACTCTTGGCTACTGGAAGCAGTTCATTAATACCTTAAGTGACAGACAAACCTTAAAACAACAAGTATTGTATGGACATTGAGTACTGGGAAACTGTAAGGACTGGCATTATTGACTGACTGTGATCCTCAGTCATTTATTAGAAGCTGGAGAAGTTAATGAAGGTCTGGTGGTTGGTGCTGAGGATTAGGACACCAAGCTCTTAGTAAGCTTCCATCGCTATTAAGACATACACAGTTTGACTCTTTCTGCTTCTGTTTGTCTACTGTGTGATTCTGAGAAAGTCACTTAACCATGAGGGAGAAATTTTTCTGAATGATAACAATTATGACTCTTCTACAACATCAACAGAACTGTTTGGTGGGATAGGTATATTTCACAGAGGACACCACTGCTTTGGAATAGGTTTTCCATCCACATAAAACAAAGTTCATCCTTGTTCATATTCAAGTACAATTTAGAATTATGGATGGGAAACAGAAAAATTTACCCCAGGACTGCCTCCTGTACCACTAACAAACAGAGGCAGCTCCTAAATGCATTACCTCATACAGGGGTCCTCTCAAATTATCTATGGTATGATCCAAGTTATTCTCATTTGGGGTAATATATAATTATCAACCAAGGCCAATATATAACCAAATAGGATAAGTCATTTTAAGCACAAAAAGCTAAATTAGTTGGGCTACAAATGGCCTGCAAGGGCAGCTAGCCTAGTGCTTACTTATGAACCTATTAGGAAGGTGTAAATACTGACATCACTGATAATTCTCAGTGACTTACTAGAAAGTGTTTTAGGAGGTCTTTATTTTCAGGGGTGAAGCCAGGAATTTTCAAAATTTTCACAATGGAATCATATTGCATTCCCTCTATAAAAGGTATAGTTAAGTCATGTTATGGCATCATAGTACAGTGAGACATATCCCACCTATGTCACAGTAAAAGGCATAGGTCATATAATAGCCTTGTAGTACACTGTACCACCTCCTGGTGAGCGTTGGGTTTTGGTTGTGGTACAATATCTCCTTTGACTTTTTGGTTGTGATACATTATCTCCATTGACTTTTTGGTTGTGGTACATTATCTCCTTTCACTCTTTGGTTGTGGTACATTATTTCCATTGATGTTTTGGTTGTGGTACATTATCTCCTTTGACTTTTTGGTTGTGGTACATTATCTCCATTGACGTTTTGGTTGTGGTACATTATCTCCTTTGACTTTTTGGTTGTGGTACATTATCTCCATTGACATTTTGGTTGTGGTACATTATCTCCATTGATGTTTTGGTTGTGGTACATTATCTCCTTTGACTCTTTGGTTGTGGTACATTATTTCCATTGACTTTTTGGTTGTGGTACATTATCTCCTTTCACTCTTTGGTTGTGGTACATTATCTCCATTGACATTTTGGTTATGGTACATTATCTCCATTGACTCTTTGGTTGTGGTACATTATTTTCATTGACGTTTTGGTTGGGGTACATTATCTCCTTTCACTCTTTGGTTGTGGTACATTATCTCCTTTGAAGTTTTGGTTGTGGTACATTATCTCCATTTACTTTTTGGTTGTGGTACATTATCTCCATTGACTCTTTGGTTGTGGTACATTATTTTCATTGACTTTTTGGTTGTGGTACATTATCTCCTTTCACTCTTTGGTTATGGTACATTATCTCCTTTGACGTTTTGGTTGTGGTACATTATCTCCATTTACTTTTTGGTTGTGGTACATTATCTCCATTGACTCTTTGGTTGTGGTACATTATCTCCTTTCACTCTTTGATTGTGGTACATTATCTCCTTTGACGTTTTGGTTGTGGTACATTATCTCCATTTACTTTTTGGTTGTGGTACATTATCTCCATTGACTCTTTGGTTGTGGTACATTATCTCCTTTCACTCTTTGGTTGTGGCACATTATCTCCATTTACTTTTTGGTTGTGGTACATTATCTCCATTGACTCTTTGGTTGTGGTACATTATCTCCTTTCACTCTTTGTTTGTGGTACATTATCTCCTTTGACTTTTTGGTTGTGGTACATTATTTTCATTGACTTTTTGGTTGTGGTACATTATCTCCTTTCACTCTTTGGTTATGGTACATTATCTCCTTTGGCGTTTTGGTTGTGGTACATTATCTCCTTTGACTTTTTGGTTGTGGTACATTAACTCCATTGAATTTTTGGTTGTGGTACATTATCTCCATTGACTGTTTGGTTGTGGTACATTATCTCCTTTCACTCTTTGGTTGTGGTACATTATCTCCTTTGAGTTTTTGGTTGTGGTACATTATCTCCATTGACGTTTTGGTTGTGGTACATTAACTCCATTGAATTTTTGGTTGTGGTACATTATCTCCTTTGACTTTTTGGTTGTGGTACATTAACTCCATTGAATTTTTGGTTGTGGTACATTATCTCCATTGACTGTTTGGGTGTGGTACATTATCTCCTTTCACTCTTTGGTTGTGGTACATTATCTCCATTGACTTTTTGGTTGTGGTACATTATCTCCATTGACTGGTTGTGGTACATTATTTTCATTGAATTTTTGGTTGTGATACATTATCTCCATTGACTGTTTGGTTGTGGTACATTATCTCCTTTCACTCTTTGGTTGTGGTACATTATCTCCTTTGACTTTTTGGTTGTGGTACATTATCTCCATTGACGTTTTGGTTGTGGTACATTATCTCCATTGACTGGTTGTGGTACATTATTTTCATTGACTTTTTGGTTGTGATACATTATCTCCTTTCACTCTTTGGTTGTGGTACATTATTTCCATTGATGTTTTGGTTGTGGTACATTATCTCCATTGAACTTTTGGTTATGGTACATTATTACCTTTACATTTTTGGTTGTGGTACCTTATCTTCTTACTCACACCACAGAGGCTGGCTTTTTTTTACAACAAGGGTCTGTATGCTGCTTGTTAGACTCGACTTGCAATGCAGTGACAAGCCTCTGTACCATATCATGGTAACCACTATCACTGAAGTCTATTTATACCAGTGCGGTACCACTTCATGAACAATGTCTGACAGTGACTATGTTAAACATTAAGCAACATTTACTAGAATGTACTGTATATATTAATAATGCTTAACTCTACTATGTTGTTTGTAAATAAATCATGAATTGTAAGCTCCTATATTGCATAGATCTTTAAATTTCTAGTCTCCCACCAGGACACAAGTGCTCTTCAGCAATTACATTCTGCTTGCTGGTGGAGACACTGAAGTGCTAGAAAAATAAAGAACAGAGTACCTTGCATAGCTGTCTGACTTTTTGTTCACCACAGTCGGTGGTTTTCTTTGGGTCAGAGTTGTTTGTAATATATTGGAAGGAGGAAGCAAAAGGAGAGTGGTTTTGTGTTTCTCCTATGTAGCCTGTCTCTGGACATTTCCTGCATTTGATTAAATAAATTACATTTTTGGAAGTGCATATAAATGAACCCTGTACTTTCAAACTTTTGTTCGGTGAAATTATTATTTTGGAAGCTGTATAGATCATGTGACATATTTTGCTTCTTGAATGGTTGCAGGGTTTTGTGCCATTTGAGAATATGTTCTACTCTGGTCAAAGCGTGCTTCTAATAAGAAGAGCCTTTGGATTTGGTAATTGTTTAAATGACAGTAGTAGAAGTGCTTGAAAACGTTTGTCATCCCCACTGAACACTGGTTGGAGGTCCCTTATAATTTTGTACAGTCTTTAATTTCTGGATGATATGTTGTCACTAGTGGAACTCTGTCATAGGGGTTCTTCTCTTTATACCAAAGAAGCTGTTTTCATGGCCGCTGTATTGCTCTGTCTACGGCTCTGTCAAACTCCCTGGCACAGTGACCTTGGGCAAGCATGGTGTCTTTTAGCTGTGACAGCTGTATGTCTCTTTCTGCCTCACTAAAACCAATGTGGTGATACTGAAGTGTTTGATTGTAATTAACTGACTTCTTTATGTGGCTGGGATGATCTCTGCTTCTGTGTAGATACATCTGTCTCTCAGTTGGTGTCCTGTAGGCATATGCATGTAATATATAAAGCAAAAACTCCGACTGAAGAAATGCCAAAGTGTTTATTCAACTGAATGCAAACAAGTGCAGAGCTTTCAAGTAGAACCCTTCATTTTTGCTAACATTTCCAAAACGACTGATCTAATTTATATATATTTCTGAAGTAAACGCAACAGTAGCCAACCAATAAAAACTTGACAACAATTAGTATATGTACCAGAAACTTAGCAATGATTAAAACATTAGGCAATAAGCATTGATTAAAAAAACTTCAATTAAAGATAGCCAAACATCACATTTTGAGGATGTAAATCAGTGCAATTGCCTTTGTTTTTAACTAAAACTGGTTTAATGCTAACAACATTGTTTAAAACAGGTTTTAAATCAGCCCCCTAGTCTTTAAATCCAGCTATATTCGCTATATTCTAAAGAATTATTAAGATCACAACCCCTAATATGTTTCTGTATCACATCTATTACTCTAAACCTAAACTCATGAGTTTCATCATTATCTAAGATATGTTTGCAAACATTAGTTAAGATCTTCCAACGTCTATCAGACTTATGCTCAATAATATGGTCTTTGAACCTATGACTGCATTTCCCAACATAAAAACAGGAGCATTTTATGCAAGTTCCAAGATAGACCAGATGGGTAGTGCTACATGTGATGTAACAATAAAAAGTAAATATTCTCTTACTTCTTGGGTGAATGAAGGTGCTATTTGAAAAAAATATCTTTACAGCAACTACAATTACAGCAGGGGAATGTTCTGATTTTGTTAGTGGTCTCATTGCTATTAGCTATATTAAAGTGATTATAACATAATCTTATTTTATTATTTATTTTTTTTTATTTTACATTTGTTGAATCTTTTCTTTAAATTAAAATCTTCTCTTTAAATTCTTACGGTTCCTGTAAGGAAACCTCGGTCTGTCATGTAGCAGATGTTCCATTTCAGGCATAGCCCATAAAATATTCCAATTTTTCTGTATTATATTTCTTACATAACTGGAAAGCTCTGCACTTGTTTGTATTCAGTTGAATAAACAGTTTGGTGCTTTTTCATTCTGCGTTTTTGCTCAGTATATCAATTCTATACTCTGACTTGGTTCACCATAATCATCCAGTTTTTGTGTTCATGTGCTTGTAATGTCCTAGTAAACTTAGTATCAAGGAAGGTTACACTTGAAGTTGAGTACCCCAAAGAGAGTTTAATAGAGCAGAGGATTCTGTTGAATCCTTGGTGGAATTCCTTAAAGGAGTCAATGTTATGTGTCCAGATTATAAAAAATATGTCATTAATAAAATGGGAAAAAAATCCTCTTCTAGGGTTGCTACAAAGAGGTTTGCATATTATAGAGCCATTCTGATGCACATTGCAGTACTGCCCATAGTCTGAACATAATGTTTCCCATTAAAGGTAAAATTGCAATGTGTCAGAATCAGTTCTATAACTTCTCCCACAATATCTGGAGTAATGTTGCAATGATCTGTTTTCTCTTCTAATTACTTGAGGCAGGCAGCAGTTCCATCTTCATGTTTGTGGATGTACCATCCATTTTGGCTAAAGTAGTGGTAGGTGGAAGGTCATAGGATTTTAACAAAATGTGAAGAAAATCTGTGGTGTCTTGAATGTAGCTGTCCCTCTCACTGACTGGTGGTTTCACAATTTTCTCTACAAACCCAGAAATTCCTTCTATCAGGGTTCCTTTACCTTACACTATTAGTCTTCCCAGATTTTCTGGTTTATGGATTTTTGATAGCATGTAGAAATCTCCTGGCATAAGCTGATTTGAAATTATGTCAATTATTTTGTCCTGCGTGGAAACTGGGAAGGCTTTGATAAGATTCTTTAGTTCTTTTGTGTACTCTTGAGTTGGATCCTCAGTCAGCTGTCTGTAGTAATTGTGATCAGAAAGCTGTCTATTATTTTTAGCAATATAGTCGGCATGGTTCTAGATAACCAATGCAAACCCTTTAACTGCCTCTTTTATGATGATGTTGTGGCTGGATTTCAAGGACTTCTATCTCAGAAAGATTGCTTGTTTAGACAAGACTTAACAACTTACAAATTATAATTTATTATTTTCCTTTTCTGCATTTAAATAATCTCCTTACCCATCTCTTGCTTTGACATTTATTGTCTAGTTAAATGTCAAAGCAGTCTGTCTGAGTGTTATCTTCTCTGCTAAATGAACACTCACTCTAATGTAACATGCCAACTTTGATTTTTATAGCATGTTTCAACCCTGTTCCACAGTTTGTCTCTCTCTTTTTCTCTTTCCATCACTCTCACACGTGCGCGCGCGCGCACACACACACACACACACACACACACACACACACACACACACACACACACACACACACACACACACACACACACACATTGTCTGTCTCTGTAGTCCAAGGTATATTTTTTGCATAAAAGCATTTCTTATGATTTTTTTTTACCCATTTGGAAATAAATGATGTATTTCCCCTTGCAGGCATGAATGGATATTTAAGCAGTGTATTTAACATCAGTAACTTAATAACAACTCTTAACAAAGGGCTCATATCACCTTGGAAACTTGAATGATTGCAAAATCTATGTTAGTCCCATAAAAGGTACTACATCACATCTATGTTCCAGTGTCTTATTTTCTGTTTGTGGACCAACATGGCATTTCTTTATTTTTTAATTTTTTTTTCTAACTAAAGACACAAATTGTACATAGTTAGCTTTGGATGTAACGTAGAATTGTAATCATGTACCTTTTGCGGTGAAATATCATATTTGCTTTAAAGCACAATCATATGTATATGGCTACATGTTTATGTTATTCAAATTGATGATTCTGAAGATTACAACTAACCAGACTGCCCTTCCCCATAAATGATGCAACCCTGAGGCAGACTTGACAAAATCCTTTGAAAAACAGGTGCATTTTCAAGCCACTGTTAGGTGAATCCTAATCTTCCAAATCACCTACAAATTATTCTTTGCACAAATATTGTTACAGCAATAACTTGCTGTTGGCTACATGCACACATATAGTTCTAAGTGCTTCTGAAACCATTAAAATTAAGCCATCCATCCACTGCTGTCAGGTTCCATACAGCTTTTGAAGCAATACCATGAATAACTAAAACTATCCAGAGTTTAAAATGGAAGTAGGAAATGGAAGTAAAGATTTCCAGATATTTCTTCCTTCTGACATACATACACACACACACACACACACACACACACACACACACACACACACACACACACACACACACACACACACACACACACACACAAAACTATTATTGATTCAGAATCACCAATATAGATGTGACAGGAAACCAAACCCAGAGAAAGCTAAAACAAACACAGGGAGAACATGGAGACTCTGCACAGAAGATACCCCAAAAGCAAACTAAACAGGCTAATGAAGTTATGGTTGGCTGCCACAATCTGTAGATACATTATAACTAATACTAAAAGTCAAATATTGGTATCATAAGCATACTCAGAACTCACAATTAAAAAATATAGATCAAAGCTAATATCAGTTCCTTTTTCAACAACCACAATCTCTTTTTCTATCAAATGTACAAGTTAATAGTACCAGTACTTTTGCCTCTAATTTGGGACTTTTTACTTCATCCCTAATTCTGGAGGTAAAAAGATAAGAACTATGTCAAGCTATACCTCTCAAATATCCCTTATCTTGTCTCATATTTCTTTCTTCATTCTTGTAAACTTTTAGATTTTTTTTTGTTAAATCACCAAGAATTACAATAGGTAAAGATAGACATTAGAGCTTCTTACTTCTCAATGTTCACAAAATATAAGCTGATGTAAGACCAGTTCTTCTTTTTTAATTTAATTAAAGCAGTATTAAAACAATAAATAAACAATAAAAAAATCCCAAATTTAGACCCTTGCCCTACCATTATTTTTGGCTTTGCACAGATTCGAGTCATACAGACACACAAAAGCCACAGAGATAGCTGGAAACTATAACTTAAAATAGAAATCTTACTTGGGGAGCTCCTTGAGTTCTGAAATCCCTGACACAAACATAAGAAACATATAGCTCACAGCTTTCTAAGCTGTAAAACAACACTGCTTTTATTGTCTGTTGTGCAACTCAAATCAGTTCTCATGACCCAAGACTGCCAGCCTGGAAGCCATTTCACTATCACACAGAGGAGTAGCTGAACCCACCCTCTCTTGTAACATTAATTTTAATAGCAATTCAATTTCATGAAGAGTAGCAGACCCTGCCCCATTTTCTAATATTAATTGCTTTATTTCTGTAGTTTGTAGTCAGGAAGTTAAGGAATGTAAATAGGATGATCTGCTACTAAATGCTGCAAGCAAGCAAAACAAAAGCATACTCAATGAAGATTCAACACTGCAAAGACTTAGTTAACATTGGAAAATGCTCTGCTTATACCCTTACGTGTAAAATTACATGTTTTGCTATGTTTGTGCCTTAGGGCAATTTGTGGAGTATTTTTTGTTAGTTTGGCTGTGCAGCTTTCCACAGGAGATATATCGCATTCAGCAAATACACAGCAGCACCCCTGCATATTTTAAAATGCACACTTCTGTGTATGCCTCCTGACACCCAGGAGGTTAATGGCTGAAGGTTGGAAGTAGGAAATGTAAGTAGAGATTTCCAGATATTTCTTCTTTCTCACATACACACACACACACACACACACACACACACACACACACACACACACACACACACACACACACACACACACACACACACACACACACACACACACACACACACACACATTCACCTACCCCCCATACACAATCCTTTCTGTAATGGCAAAGTACTTCAGTGCATAAATGCTTTTTCCACGGTAGAATGGAAAACTGCTTAAATAAATCTGCTTTTTTCTAAGCAAAACTGCAAACTGCTTAACTGCTATTTTCCATATAGACAGTAAGTCATTCTTGGAACTTTCCAAGAATAATCATGTTTAAACTGTAAAGCTCCAGGAAGCCTCACCTTCATCAGTTCTATATTTGAACCAATGAGAGGCAGCAGCCCAGTGGTAATCATTACCACTGAGCAGCCAAGCATTTATTCCTTAAGAGGCAGGTGTGCGTGAGATATTCTTTTTTCTGAAATGTTTATGGGGCCCCCTGAAAGCACCAAGCCTTAGGCAGCTGCCTAGTTTGCCTTGTGCTGGAACAGACCCTGAGTATATGTGAGATCATTTAACTCACACATTGCAGAAGTCACACTTAATGTGTAAGAAACATGGCAAGACATTTTGTAGATGAAGACTTGGCCATGTGCTATTGTTGTTTTTAATAATTCAGATGCAAAAATAAAGTGATATAATTAAATCTAGTGAGTTCAAATGCACATTACATCTCCAATAAAAAATATTCAAATCACTTCATATACACATCTGTCTTCAAACTTACCCAAACATTATTGCCATCATTGCTACTTCACAGTCAAGCAAACTATTCCACATATTTATCATCATCACACACACACACACACACGGGCGGCCACGGTGGTGCAGTGGTTAGCATTGCCGCCTCACAGCAAGAGGTTCTCCGGTTCGATCCTCGGCTGGGGTGCCTTCTGTGCGGAGTCTGCATGTCCTCCCTGTGGTCGCATGGGTTTCCTCCGGGTGCTCCGGTTTCCTCCCACATCCCAAAGACATGCTGCAGGTGGATTGGATACTCTAAATTGGCCCTAGGTGTGTGTGTGAGTGTGCCTTCTGTGGAAGGTTGGGTGCCGGGCTGGCAACTCAACACCGTAAAACTCCACTGCCAATTAATGTGCGGACAAGGTGATCCGCTGTGGCGACTCCTAACTGGGAAAAAGCTGAAAGAAGAAGAAGAAGACACACACACACACACACACACACACACACACACACACACACACACACACACACACTATTCCACATATTTATCATCACACACACACACACACACACACACACACACACACACACACACACACACACACACACACACTATTCCACATATTTATCATCACACACACACACAAACACACACACACACACACACACACACACACACACACACACACACACACACACACACTTTCTCAGATTCTGTAGATGTGCAAACCTCAATCAAAATGGAAATATATCAATCATTCAAAATGCTTTCAAGCCTGCATCAGATCTGCTACACAAATAAAAAATATGTCCAGGGAAAGTGACTAGTACCAAAGCAAGAAATCAAAGAACATATAGTAAAGCATCCTTTTCTTTCATGTGTCTCATTAACTCTCCCCTGAATTTGGAAGATTTCAGCAAGCACATTCCTTTTTGCATTTTCAAATTAGTAAAGACCTGCTAAAACTTAAGTGTTATAAAGCAGACAAAACTTGCAGTTATACTTTTTTTCTGAATGTCATCAAACTAAATTCCCCTTTTCCTTTGTATGTCTCATTAACTCTCTCCTGAATTTGGAACAGTTTAACAAACGCACTCCTTTCTTGTAGTATCACATTACTAAAGACCTGCTAAAACTTAGGTATTATAAAAATATTATAAAGCAGACAAAACATGCATTTATACTTTTTGTTTCTGCATGCTGTCAAACACAATCCCCCACCTCTAATGGCAATACTAGTCATAGAAATCCTTAGATAAAGCTGACTGCCATTTCTTGTTTATACGTTTCATTTTAAAAACATGCTCATGTTGACTCCCCTTCTCAAGATTTGCATTTTCAAACAGATATCTACTACTGTAATATCTTAAATAATACAAACTAAGCATTTGTTTTTTTTTTTAACTGAGAAGGATTATTAATGCGTTAGACCATATTCATCCAAAATGTGGATTCGCAAGCAAGTGTAATCAGCTTCAGTTGTGAGATGTACATTACCCCGGAAAACAACCATAAATAAAATAAATAAAATATATGATGCAAACTAATGGACTTCAAACATGCATAGTATAGATGAACAGGTATTAGATTTTTGTTCACACTACTGAAATCACATCCTGACATTTTTAGTGAAAAATAATGTAATGTCTTACAAAAATGCTTAAATTTCAGAGTTTTGTTAATTATAAGTGAGCTTGTTCTGCCACTTTGACCTAATGATACAGAAGTATAATCAGTAGTTGTCCTATACCTGGGGGATAAAAAGGACCACAAGGCCTTTTGGTTGCCCCCTACATTCTCATTGTAATGAGTTCTCAGTTTTGTATATCTTCCTCAAAACATAAGCACTGGTTATATTAACAGTGCTATACTCTGCAAAATGGCCTTCCAGAATATTTATTTATTTATTTATTTGTGTTTCAGAATCTGGCAGCACTGGGCTTTCAAAGCATTTTGAAGGCAGTACGCATCCCATTATACAGCCCTATCTGCGACCACTATATAAGTGCAGGACATAAATCCTTAGCTTAGCACAGTTTTGCCAAAATTATTGTTATTTTTTTTTTGTGGCACTTTGCTCCCAATATATATTGAGCATCAGCCTCCTCGCTGTCATTTAGCCTTTCATTCCCAATCATTAAGGAAGATCTGACAAAGAGTGACTGTTGTTTAGACAGACATCAGGTGTGGTTTGCATTTTCTATTTTTTTCTCCCCAGCACTAAATAGGGTACGCACAGCTAGGCACTGGGAAGAGGCAAGCAATGGGACATGCCAAGATGATGTCCCCTGAATTCCACAAAGGGTGTTCATTCCAAGCAGCTCTGCCTCTGCTCTTGCAGCATGAACAATGGTCTGTTCAAGTTTTAGCAAGGAGTTCCCACCACTTAGTGTGTTTCTGAGTGCATGCAAACCCTCTCACTCCCAGGAGACGTGAGTGAGCCATGTCCTTCATTCTTCCCCCTCCCTACCTGGCTCCTCCAGTACCAGGGGTGCAAATCAAACCCCAGTTGTCTGGGTCACAGTCAGAGCTATGTACTCTGCACCACGGATGCAGGCTTCTTAACTTACAGAGCGTGTATGATGACTGTGAATGTGATAGCAAACCTGGAAGACAAGTGACAAGCATCAAAGTGAGAAAAGCCTTATTTTTTTAAGTGCACTTTCAGAAACAGCTCATACAGATTGTCTAGTGTCAGCTTTTTCAAATCCCATTGGATTGATGCATTGAGGCTGATGCATCAAGATCCATTACACTGCATCATGGAAACATAAGTGGACCAACCCCCCTACAGGTGTCATGCAAAAGCCCATTTCAGAGATGCATTGAGGACATTTGCTAGATTTGCATCACTGTGATAAGAGCCATTATAGTAGGAAGCCAACAACACTTCACATTTTATATGTGTGTGTGTGTGTGTGTGTGTGTGTGTGTGTGTGTGTGTGTATATATATATATATATATATATATATATATATTTATATTTATATTTTTATATATATATATATATATATATATATATATATATATATATATATATATATATTCATTGAGAGGCATTCAGAATTTAACTTGTTTACAACTAAAACAATGATGAATAGTTAACTTTGCAAGTGACAATGTTTTCAGGCTTAGTTGGACCTCTCTTGAGACAGTCATGGACATCCCAAGGTAGACTGACCTAACTACTTCAGGAACACTTTCATATGGCACTTCTTTCTTAGGCATGCTGTGTGCTTAAATCTTAATTATTTGGCTTAGACTCTATAAACAGTTTACAATCATGTGGGAACATATTTAACTGCACTGACCTATGATACAACAGTTGGAATGATGTCTCCTTGTATCACCTGATCTATGGTGAAGGAATGCTAATCGTTGGTCAGTCACATTGGCACAATTGCTGCATCCACTCACCTATTGGTCATACAGGTTATTTATGTGTCACTATCCCTATACTACTGACCTATGGTAAAACAATGTTAGTACAATCCAATCCTTTTGTGTCCATACAGCTCCTTTTTTAGATTTGAGGTACATGAAATTGCAAAACCCTCCTCGGGTATATCCCCCCATCTCATACTGCCTACAGCATGACTCACTGAAGTCAGTGACAGGGGAAAGCTCAGCGACAACTGGCTGTTTGTTAAACCAATGGTCATTTAAGTCATTCACTGCTCTCTGTGCATCTTCTTCATAATGAAATTTAATGTATACGTTTCCAACCAGATGTTCACTAAGGTTATCACAGCCATTCATTTCTTCAGTTTCACCATATTTCTCTTCCAACTCAGTAAATACTTCCTCAAAAGTTCATTATAATGCTCTTGCACTTCTACATCAGTAACTTGACCTGAAACACAATGAAACCCATCTGTAGTTTGTGCTGCATTCTAAGGGTTTTGGTAGAGATTCAGCAACACAACAGTATGACTGAAGGCAGGCCTGTTATGTAATTGTGAACATCTGTCCCCATGACAACATGCTCCAAGCTTAAAGTAAAAAGAGCAGTTAACCTTGTATTTTCTGGTGCCGAAAACGGAGGCCAAGTATTCCACCATTGTGATATCATTGCTGTATGCACAGACCTAAGGTGCAGTACGGCTAAAGGTGAACCCTAAACTTCCTGCATTCTTATATCCTTGCAAATGTTTAGTAATTGTTGTGAGGGAGCTAGATTAAGGATATATTGCACATCTGAGTTCCTACAGGTGCGAAAAACCTATCAAACTGGCCATTAAATTGGAAATGGAGGGTGGGGTTTATGACACACTTGGCAAACCTGAGCAAAACAAGTCATCTTTCACCTTCAACATATCTATCAAGCACATGCAAGGACAATTCATTTACATATCACACTGAAGATTACAACATCTATAAAGAGTTTATATATCATAATAAGAAATATCCATAACAAGTTTATATGTCATAATAAGAAACTGGACACAACCTCTGAAATCAGATATGGGCAGATCAGGGATTATATGAAGAGTCATTCTTTTCTCAAAGAGAACTAGCCATTTACAAAGACTAACATAAAGCTTGAAAACTGTATAAACCAACCAATTTCTTACAGGTAAGGCACCAGCTGCCATAGAAATTGCCTATTTCCTGTAACTAGAATGTCATCTCTTGTGCAAGACAAGCTTAAAAAGGCTTTGTAATCGAATGTCTAGACTTGCTGCTGTCCATCGTCATAGATTTCATCTTTGTCTACTGATCAGGTACCGTCAATGGCTAGAATTCAGTTACACCTAACCGTTGTCCAATTATTTTTCACGATATAAACTATTGCATTTTCCTAGATGTTCCTTCTTGTATGTTACAATCACTTGAAGATGTTCCCCCAATAAACTGTCTCAAAGTGTTAATAAATAAATATAATTTAATAAAAAACAGATTTGGTGACTTCTTATTTCCAACTACAATTACAACATTTGAGAGATAGTTCATTGTACCCTCAGTTATATTCCTTCTAGGAATAAAGCAAATATTGAAATACCATTTCTTTATAAATTGGATGTTCAGTGGGGTTACATAACTTGTAATATTGTAATATATATTTATTTTATTTTATATTCCTACATGCCATGTCTTTATATTATCATATCATGCTACTTCAGTTGTATTGTCATTATTCTAAGTGGCAATTTGTGTGCAAACATCTGTGAACAAGCATTACATTAAAATTAGTTTAGCCACTGGACATCCTGCTGCTAGTTATTTCAGCATATATCTGTGTATTCCTGTAAAAAAGGGTGTCTCATGCTTCTGTAACCGTAAAACACATATAATGCTTTGTACTGGCAGAATGTAATAGCTATCATTGAGCTATTAACATTATATAATTGCTGTAGTAAAATTATTTTGTCTACTGTTCTGAAATGTATATAATGACTGTCTTAATGTTGACTGGAATTTGTACTATTGCAATTTATTACACATTTTTGCCCACTGATCTGCCTGGAATTTGTGCAGTTGCTGTATTGCTTCTTCTGTTGTATACTGGACAGTTCTGTCAAGGGATCTGTATGGAACTTGTTCAACTGCTATATTAATTTTTGTCTTTAAAAACTGCCATATACCTTTAGTTCTTCTCCCTGGCAGTTCACTAAAAGTGGGACTTCCCAGTTGGACACTCTCAGTTAATAAATGCAAGTAAACAAATAAAATGAAACAGTCATTAGCAAGCCCAAAATGTGCATTGCTCTTCTACACAAAATGTTAGATAATGAAGTCTTGGGGACAGTCAAGAAGCAAACATTGCTGCAGCCACATTAACAGACAGGAAAAAAGGACAGACTGGCAGGGCCTAGTGTTCTTATGTTGCCACATAAATGGATCATTGTCAGTTAAGTTGCTCTGTTGCTTCTCATGTCCTTATTATGTAGCAAGCTCAGTCCCAGTTGTAATCTAAATGATGTAATATTACCATTTGATTCTGCCAGCCTGCACTCTTTATAAAGTCCTAAACACTCTATTGACTTAGGTAACATAAGTTTATTTGTTCATTAAAACATCAATAAATTTATGTTCAATGAAAGATCATTGAAGAGTCTCTTCATTTTGATAGCTGACCTCTGTTGAGACAGATAAGAAATGCTTTGAATTTCATTTTATTTTTCTAATTAAGTGTTATTCAAGATTGATTTGCTCCAATCTCTGCTCCTTCCTAATTGACAAATGAGGTTTGGCTACAAACCAGTTTGTCCAGGAACATCTTCAGAAGGGGGTTAGATAAATATATTAGTGGGATTTAAGAGGGTGGGGGGGTGAAAGGGTTAAATGGAAGGAGGGATGATTGGGAGGAAATGAGGTAAGGGTAGGGAGGGGCTTAAGGAATTTAGGCAAGTGTAGCTGGGTAAGGAATCACATTTTGGCGTGGACTTGCTACCCACCCTCCCTCCCTCTTTTTGGTGGATTGGTGAGGATTGTTGGGTATTTTATTGGTCTGGGTAGGGCGGCGGAGAAGAGTGACTGGCTTGTCCTCTTCTGTTCCCCCTCTGGTGTTTGGATGTTCATTTCAATGAGTGGGGAGAGGAAAGTGAGCAGTTGGAGGCTGCTTGATAAATAAGCAAATGGAGGTAAGGACACTGCTTATTTGGTTAGAGGCATAATTCAATAAATGGGATATGAAGTGAGTTGATGGACGCTGTTTTATAAGTAAAGTAAGTGAGGAGAGGTATGGACACTGCTTACTGGGGCAGGATGAGTAAGATCACACTGTCCTGACTTAATAGGTTGGCTGTGTAATTCAATAAATGGGATATGAGGTGAGTTGTTGGACGCTGCTTTATATGTAAAGTAAGTGAGTAGAGGTATGGACGCCGCTTACTGGGTCAGGATGAGTAAGATCACACTGTCCTGACTTAATTGGTTAGCTGTGTAATTCAATAGATGGGATATGAGGTGAGTTGTTGGGCACTGCTTCATAAGTAAAGTGAGGGTCAGGATGAATAAGGTCACACTGTCCTGATTAACATTACATAGATGTTTATGCTGTGATTAAAATCAACAATACTATGTTCATCTGTAATTAATAAATATTGGTTATCATAGTTATGTTATGGAAGTTTAATAAAGGTCGTCAAATGTAATTCGGTGTGATGTGTTTATTGAAGTGGACCAGGACAATATTAAGTTTTTATTCATCTCTGTGCACATTGACAAGTAATGAATTGTGTCATATTTTAGAAACTGTGCACTGTAGCTCCCTAAGCAACAATTAAAACACTGCAAAAGTGCATAGATAGCCAAAGTTTAAGAAGTACAGCCATGGATGAGTGCCTATAAAGTATACTGCATAAACTGCTAAATATAAGGCTGGATGAATCAGCACCAAATTTTTGTCTTTTCCTGTAGAAAGAAAATGATGTAATATTAAACTGACTCGCAGAAAATGTAAATACAAAATACATAAATAGCAGTGGCAATGGAACCTTTTTTTATTTCTTCCAGAATGCTGAGAGTTTTGCGACCATGTGTTCTTTGTATTACAAGCCACATAACTCAACTCTTTCCTTTTTTGATTCATAAACACGTGCTTGCATTTGCATTTCTTAGTCTTTTTCTGAAATTTGAACTTGAACAGTACTTAGTCCCTTTTAAAAATTCAGTAAGACATGCACGCTTTAAAAGTTCAACAAAGCATTAAGGCATGTAAATGAAACAGATATCGAGGAGCTCTAAGCAGTATTGTTTTTGAAACAGTACAGAAAAAAAGAATGAATTAGTATGAATAAAACAGTGCATATTGTTTTACATATGCATACAGTAGATGTTTAAAATGCTACTTCAGTAAAGGTAGACCTCAGCTGCTCAGTATGAATAATGTAATGGCTGTAAGGACAGGTAGGGAAATGAACCATGACAGTGCTTAATGACATAGGTGACAAAATTATATGTAAGCAATAATGCTGGACAGGGTGTGTGTTAATGTTTAATTAATGCCCACCCAGGGGTGTTGAGGGCCTCTATACCCCTGAAAGGGCATTGATTGCACATTAAAATTATTATAATTTTTTTGTTAAGTTTGGATTCTTCGGATGCAGTACAATAAGACATTAGTTGAGTTGCATCTTGTATTTTGTTTATATAACAAGTACCCAACGTTAAAAATTCAGCTTAGTAGTTTGTGTGTTTATATAATGTGCTTTTTAAAAAAAGTTTTTTAAAAAAGTTTTAATTGATTAAGTCTTATGCTTGTTAATTAATTAGTACACTTATTAAGTAATTAACTGTGTATATATATATATATATATATATATATATATATAACAACTGGTCATAGTTTGAAGTTGTTTGAGTTTGGTCTGAGGAAGCTGGCACATTTGGCCGGTGAAAACGCTTACCATTTACTTGTGAATAAAGGAGTTTCGTTGTGGGAGTCTTCTCGCCTGCTTTGTTCTTTACATTAACACACAACCTGGAGGGCATTATTGCATTTAGACAAAATGGGCTCTCAGTAAAATTGTGTTTTAATTACTTATTTTTTTAAGTACTATATTATTTTTTTATATATTTTTGATGTAAAATAGTTCATCTGTCTAATGTTTCAAACTTTGTGTAGTATATATTAATGGTGTTGGAGGAAGCATTTTACATCAAAATATATACAAAAAATAATATAATACTAAAAAAAAAAAAAAAAAAAAAAGTAAAACACAGCACTTTTACAGCAAGCCCATTCTCTCTCTGTCTGTCTCTCTGTCTCTGTCTCTCATACAGTCTCTTCTGCTTTGACACACAAATACATACACACACACACAGTCTCTTCTGGTTTCATACTCGCATTCACTCACACAAGTATAACTTTCAGCCTCTTAGCACAAAAAATCTGGACAAAGCCAAAAGTAATGGGGGGAACAAAGCCCCAGAAATAGGGACAAATTTTAAATATTGCTCTTATAAACTTAGAAAGTGGCTAGAATAAAAAGTCTTGTATTACAATGTATTTTCTGAAAAGATATAATGTTGTTGTTGTTGTGTCTTTCGGCTTTTCCTGGTGAGGGGTTGCCACAGCGGAACTCCAGTCCACTAATGATTGGCAGTAGATTTTTACATGCCGAGTTGCCGGCCCTGACGCACAACCTTCAACGAAGGTACGCCCATTCACGCATGTCTCCACACAGAAGACGCTCTAGCTGAGAATCGAACAGGACAACGTCTTACTGTGAGGCGACAATGTTACCGCAGCACCACCACCGCAGTTGAAAAGATATAATGTCTGAAACTTAAATGCCTGTCATTATTTAATGAATTCACTCCACACTGATTTACCACAAAACTTCGGAAAACCACAAATTTTATGAGGAGCAGACAAAAAATATAAGGCAAAAATCTGGATATTCTGCAAATATTTGGATAGTTGAGAGCTATGCACACAAGACTGCTTTCTTGATTTCACACACGCAGTCTCCTCTACTTTCATACACACATTCACTGACACAGATCACTCTCTCTCTCTCTCTCTCTCTCTCTCTCACACACAGTGTCCTCTGCTTTCATGCAGGCATTCACTCACACAAGATCTTTCTCACTCTTTCAGTCTCTCTCTCACACACAATCTCCTCTGCTTTCATACAATCATTCAGTCACACAAGATCGCTCTCACTCTCTCTCGATCACTCACGCACACAGTCTCTTCTGCTTTCATACACACATTCACACACACGAGATTGCTCTGTCTGTCTCAATCTTTCACACACACAGTCTCTTTTGCTTTCATACATGCAGTCACTCACACATGCAGACAGAAATATAAAACCACTCACGCACAAACATACACACATAGACTTTTCTCTGTTTATTTTTTTTACACTCACTAAATAGCAAAAGCGCTGCTTAGCAAGTGTAAAGTAATGGCGGATGTTCTTTTTTTGCGGTCTGAGCTCCACAGCAGTTTGATATGCTGCTGTGAAGTGGTGTTCTCGTTTTTCAGAGGGCATTACTTGTACATTAATACCTTGCTGGAGAACAATCAGGGTGCTGATGTACAGTTTGTCCATTCTCTAAGTACAGTAATTACCTTCCGTATATCCCGTGCTACCTAACCAGACTGCTTTATTTCATCATACATTGTACATTTAATTATCTTTGATATTTGGCAGTATATATAGAAATACTACCATACCTACTGAAGCTTTACCTTCTGGTTCTAATCTTGTTTCTACCTATTAAAGGCAGATTAAGCAGTGCTGATTAAAAGTACATTTTAGAAAATTACACAATGTCATCTGCACAGGACAAAGATCTGTATTTGTTACAGGTTTCACAGCTGGTCAGCAATGAGAATATTTTGCACTTGTTTGTAATTTTTGGCAATTATTCAGCAACATTTTTGAAAAGAGAATACAAAAGAGCTTGAAATAATAATATCTTTGCCTTGCTGTATATTGGGTATTATACACTGTAAGGATGACAACATGCTCATATTTAAACTGCTATACAATGATCTGAAGACATCAAGTACTGTATACATGTATTTCAAGGGTTCAGCTGGTCGGTGTACATGGAACTGCATGGTTTACAGTACTAAGCCTACACATAAGACATACATGAGCACATTTACAGTTTCCATAATGTGAATTAATACAATTGTTCCTTTAGAATGTGCAGCATTCTAGACAGAATTAGATTTTGTACAAAGTGGTGAATGAAGATCACAGCCATGATTATATGAAACATGATGGCCCAGGAGCATACTTCTCAGTCATTAAAATAATCAGTTAATCAGAACTGGAGTGCAACAGGGGTCTTATTTAATCTCATTTAAAAGAGCGTTATTGAAAGGACAAGACACAGATGTATTCCTCAGATGACGATTACTTTAATTACTTACAGATAGGGTTCAAGATAATCTGACAGCTGCTGTTACTGTTCAGAAAAGTCAGCATTTTTTAAGGAATACTCATTTTTAAGGAATACTCATTTTTTAAGGAATACTCATTTTTTTTTCCTCAACAAATTGCTGTGGACCAATATTTGTTCATAAATAGAAAATTGAGGCCAGAACAGAAACTAGAACATAGGTGTTCAAGCTTTAAGGGATTTATTAAATTTCACTTAATTTGGTAAGTAGTTCCAAATAGTAATGCTTTTCTCCAGTTGCTTGTTTAAATTTTAGTTTTGTGAGTATGTAGACACCACCTTGACTATTTCTAAGTGAGTAGTTCTGATTTCTTGGTGGATGTTTTCTTTTCAGTAGTGATTAGTACCCTAATTGAAGAATTGTAATACTAATGTCCCTAATAGAAGGGTAGCTCTGTTAGCAATAGGGAGCCAAGGTACTTGCTCATTAAGTCATAATGGTGTGTACTATGGGTGGTAAGGAGAGAGAGTCTACATATTTTTAATTTAGTTGCTTCAGCTTTTGACAATCGCATGCTGAGTACATGCTTAGCCTACTTAGAAGTTGGGCATAGTCAAGTTTTCGCATTAGGACATTTGTGGCTATGACTTTATGAGGGGCTTGAGAGTGGAGGTAGGAGATGTGATGGCAGAATTTAAGTTGATAGAGGACTTTGTAAGTTATGATGTTTGTTTGGGGAGATAAGTTAAGGGAAGGATGTAATATAATGCCTAAGTGTTTTTCCTCCTTTATGACTGGAATGATATTGCCATTCAGATCCTATAGCAGCATGTCAAGTAGAGCTGAGTTTTTTTTTTTTGAGGCTTGAGAATAACATCACATTAGTTCTTGTAGAGCTGATTGAGAGTCTGTTTGCTGAAATCCATTTGCAGAGTGGGGTGAATTTTTCTTGCAGAGTAGTCTGAAGTGTTTCATGAGTTTTGTAGGATTCCAGCTACAGAATATCATTGGAGTTCATTAGGGTATTGTGCAGAGGGAAGTCCAGCATAATGTCATTTATGAATCGTGAAAATAATAAAGGACCTAATACAGACAATGGTATTAAGTATGGCCTGTCCAGGGAAGGTATTATTAGACAACTCTTGGAAGGTTCTGTTTTCAATGTAATTTCTGAACAAAGTTAATGCATTGTCTCAAAAGGAGAGTTTTTTTTTACGTTTTTGTAGGAGTAGTAACAAAAATACCTGAAAGAATGAGTCCATCATTTATGCTACCATATATAGTATATGTGGCTGTAGGCGAGGCAGTTATCATACTAAAGGAGTTTCAGAAACCAAGTTGCCAGTCACAGAGAAGGCCATAACTATTAATGTGTTTAAAGAGTTGTTTATATAAAAGGTTATACAATAGTTTTTTTTAAAGGGCATAGTTTAGAAATGACCCTGTAGTCTATGAGATGAGCAGGTGCTTGAAAGTTTGGTAGGGGAGTATCAGTACCATTCTTAAATTCAGGTGGGACTATGCCAGTAGTTAGGAGAAGATAGATAAGGATAAGCACCTTTGCATTTTTTTTATTATAAATATATATGCATAATAAACTGAATGTAAACTCAAAATGGCTATTGATAACAAAAGTAATTCTGACTCCTTAAGACCACTGTGGATAAAGTCCTAGCAGCCCTTTCTAAATCAAAGAACATTGCATCTATGTTCCCCTGATAATTTGCTGTTAAACTGAATAATTAGTACTAAGTATGGCCTACTGGAACTTATATTAAAACTTCTTGACATGACTATTACCATGGACTATGTCCCTCAATCCTGGAACACAGCCATCATGATGCACCTTCATAAGGAAGGTTGAACTGTTGACTTTCGCTAGTCTTACCACTCTTGTTTCTAAAGCCATGGAACATATCATATCTGAAGTCATATGTCTAGACATTATGAATTACTTAGCCCTGGATCTACATCAGTTTGGTTTTATCAAAGGTAGAATTTGCCTTTTTTAATTGTTTTAACTTCTTTGGAAGGGTACTTGAAGTGGTTGATTGTGGTTAATCACTACACAGCATACGTGGACCTGCACCCATGTAGATGTCATTGACAAATTACTGAAGTTAAACATCAATTCATGTGCAGTAAGGTGGATAGCAAATTGGTTATCAGAATACATCCTTAGAGTTGCAGACATTACCTTAGTAAGTAAAGTGCCCTAATAAAGGCCTCTTAAGTCTCTGTACTGGGTCCTGTATCTGGCATTTATTTTTTCTGATCTGCCACCCAATATACCAGGTCTTTTGTGAACAGCTGTTGATTATAACAGTAAACCAGGAGTTATTTGAACAATCATCAGTGTGAAGTTAATCCTGAAAAGGCTGGACTTTGAAAACATGTAGTGCAAGGACAACAACTTTGAACTAAATGCAAAAAAAAGTAGTATAGTCCACTTTGGTAAACAAAGTAATTGCTCATAGTACTACATATATAATATGCTCTTTAAGAATGGAACTCTTATTAGAGATCTAGCCATCCTTGCAGACAACTTCCTGTTCTTTGATCTTCATGTCTCCACTGTAGTTGGAAAATCCTTTTGTCTGTACCAACTAGTAACCAAGGATATTTCATACAGAAGAAGAACCAAAGAAGTCTTACTTCCAATGTTCTCATCTTTTATCTGCCTTTTTTTGAGCATAATGTCCACCTTTGGTATGTTTTTATTGAAACATATCACTAACCTGATGTATCTTAGAGGTTCTGGAAAAAAAAGTCAGAGGCCTGAAGACCCTTATTAATCCAAACCAGTTGGATGTCTTTTCTGTATTCTGTTTCCTTTATACTTATCTGTGGTTATCTGTGTTTGGCCTTTTGGGTGATGAGAAACCCTACCTTCCCAGACCTCTAATGATTCCAAAAAGACACAGACAAAGGACCTCAACATATAGCAGCAAATTAATAGGGTACATTGACATAATGGATTCTTATCCCAGTGTGTTCCTCACCTATAGAATAACTACCCTAGTTACATTCAAGAACAACCTGGATACTGTAAATGGGTACTCACAAGTGCCCCCCAGGCTTATTCAGTGAAACCGTACTTGAGAATGGAGGTAACTCTTGATGCTGGGTGTTCTTACTATAATTGTTAATAGTCTGACAACTGATTGACTACAATCTATCTATGAACACATGAACAAATGAATTTCTGAGGGTCTGCTGTTAGATAGATATATATGCTGTTTTGTACACTAGTTGTAGAAAAAAAACATTTTGTGACTAGTTGCTTTGCTACTGAGCACTAAACTCATTCCCTAACCTTACAGTACAAGATATTACAGTACATAATTTAATAGACTTCCTCATAGTCTATATTTATTCATTAATAATTCATAAATATTAATAAGATCATTGTATTTAGCTTTCCCTTTAGTACAATGCTGGTTGCAGGTGTTCCTTTCTAATTTTTATAAGGAAGATTATAATGATTTCAAATGGGCATTATGTTTTTTTCATATTATGGTACATCTCTGTTTTCTCAACAGCAGAATAGATAGGCATTTTTATGATACACAAACAGCTTCCATTTATTTTAAAAGAATAGATGGATTCTTGCAGTAATAATGAATTAATTAGAGAGGTATGATGTCCTGGAAAATTGTATCATAATTTCTTCACACGGATTACTGTTGTGAGTCCCATCTGCAAGCCCTCAGTTACATTTAGTTAAACATACTTTAGGGACATGCAGATCTATTACAGGACTGTTATAATGGTATGTAAATAAGTACTTGTTTTCATTAAAATCATTTCAATTTTATTTTGCTATGCAGAATGTTTGGTTGCAATTTCTTGAGGACTATTTGTTCTAAGAATTTTGATGGACTTAAGTGCAGTTCTTCATAAAAACAGTTGGAGATAAAGGCTGTAGGGAGGAGCTTGGCATTAAACCCAGCACTGCACAACTCTATTCTTTCTCCATGATATGAAGAAATAATTTATTTCCTGACATTTTGAATAACACTCCTGTTTAGCTATAGGCTTTGAGGTTAAAATAATGAGCATGACTCATCATAGAGTGGGTCAGAGTATAATAAAATGACATTCTCCTTATAGCCTGATCACTCATACAGAAAGAATAGGCTTTGGCCATGCATCACACTATATAAAGCTGCCAAGCATACATGCAGGCTGAGCTAGTCTTTTAACAACTTTAAAGTAGAGATAATCTCTGGGGAGAGAGGGAGTATCTGTTAAGTATTTGTGACTATGAGTGTGAGTCTATGTATATTTGTGTCTGTATGTGCACATACATGTGTGTGTGTGTGTGTGTGTGTGTGTGTGTGTGTGTGTGTGTGTGTGTGTGTATGTGTATTTGTGTGAACACGGGTTAACTTTAAAGATTAAACTAATTCCTTAAATTGTGCAAAATAGAATTTATATTAATTCAAAGCTTCTTTGAGAGTTAATGGCTTGTATATATTTTCATGTCAGTGTTAATGACAGCTATCATGCTAAATTCAGATTGGCATTTGAGATATGTTAACATACTAGAAAACATTGGATTGAGAAAGTAATCAGTTATTGGAGAATTTTTAACATTCAATTACATTAATTCCTAGTGAGCAAGCATGTGTGTGCCTTAGTGTGCATATGTCTACGTATATACTGCTCCCTCTCTCACTTTTATTTATGTGACATTTGTTTACCGGGGTGGTCTGACTGGGTCTACATAACCCGTTTGGAGCAGAGGCCCGGGGAGAAAAGCTCCACATACAGTACAATACAAATACAGTATAATCCAATACAATACAAATTACATTAGAAATACTGTACAAAAATAAGTTGAAAGAACAAAGTATTACAAGATGTTGCAATATATTACTACACATCTAGACAGTTGTATACAGTTAAAACGCTACAGACAATAATAGTCACGCTCACCATACATGATGCAGATAGTGTCCAAAAAAATAGTACGTAGGTAGTGCAATGTGTGACATTGACTGTTATACTACATGAAAAATAGAATGTTAGCTTCAGTTAGGAAAATAGCAGCCAGAAAGTTAGTGATGCAGATAGTGAGAGAGAGAGTTAAGAATAGAAGCAATAAAGCCTGAGCAGTAGCTTAAGGATATGGTATAGAAGCAGAGAAGGAGTTTGAGGAGCCTTAGGATCTTGCAGTCTGTGCAAGATTGAAATGTTATCGAAGAGGACGATGAGGCTAGTGTGGAAGAAGAGGAAGAGCTGAACATTAGGCAGGCGTTTGCATCAGTCTCTCTTGTGCATGCTTTTCTGGTTGCAAATGTATGTTTCTTTGTGTGCTTATAGTTGCATGTATTATTATTATTATTATTATTATTATTATTATTATTATTATTATTGTTATATGTTTACCTTAATGTACTGTCCATGCTTCTAGGACTGTGTGAGGGACTTGGCTTATTTTAAAGTATGGCTTTGGATAGCAGAATGTGTGCCAACGTGTGTAGTTTCTTGCTATATGTAAATCTGTGAGTTCAGCTATTTAATCTTTAACCTTTTCTTCCTATAATCTTGTAAAGTAACAAATGCTATTTGTTGCATTCCCAGATGAATGGGTGCCGCTTGCATAATTCTTAATGAAAATGTAGTTCATTGTCACTTATTTTCTGCCCTTTTTGGAGATGACGTTTGTGTGAGTTAACCCTCATCTCCCCAGTGGAGATATGGGTGATACAAGGTTAAAGAACCAGATCAGTTCATGTAAGTGCCTTAGCTGACACTGTCACGACTGCCTTATCTGACACTGTCCCAGCACTAGCAAGTTAGTCCCTGGAGTAATGTGAGTCAGGTGATTGCAGCAGGAGCATCTGCTGCTGAATGTCTGACATGCATGGGTTTACTTACATAAGTGCTCAGAACTGTTGGCACTGCTGCTTTGTGAATTATCACCCTCTCCAATGTGTATGACTTCTGGGTATTAATGCCCCTCTGTCCATAACATTAAAATCAATCAGTTTAACTGCAACTGGTTCTCATGGAGTACGCTTTCTCTGACCACAGGGTTCAATGAATACCACTGAAAAGCTTCTTAGGAGGAATTCTTTGTTTACCTTTCGTGTAATTAAGACAGTACTAAAACCTGCTGAGAGGATACTTTTATGGAGGAGGGACATGATTTCTGCAGGTGAGGTGTGCAGATTGCTATATGGGAAACAGTGCGGCGTGTAGGGAAATCAGTGAGATAGAGCAAATAGATTTTGCTCTATCAATCAGATAGAGCAAAATCCTTGTTAAGTAGAACAAGTAGATGTAAATATATTAAAGTAGAGAAGGAAATATGCTATTAGAAATAATTGCATTTTACAAATGCAAGCATACAGATATTTTTTGCATCTGTATGAATGAAAAAAAGTTAGTATTTTATAAAGTTATAGTTTCTTCATAATACTTAAGTGCATAACACTTGAAATAAACTCACTTATGCTGATGAAGAATTGTTTTCCTGTGAATACAGATGCATTTTGTAGACATAAAAAACACCATGTACATCAGAAAAGAAATGTCTTGCTATAGAGAAACAAATAAGTGTACAGTTCTCAATGCCATTATATTTCCATAAGGAATACTTTTTTTATGACTGCCTGAAAGTGATAATCTATGACTGAACTGAAGTTGGAGAATGACAGTTGCATACATTCTGATATTCTTAATTGCTTATTTATTGTGAAATCTCATTGCTTGTTTTATGCATGTAGAGACTCATCTTTAGTGTTTGCATGCAGTGAGCAATTTATTTCACTATGTGACCACTTAGCTGTGGCTTCGGTGAACAAGCCATACTTGTGGTACGGAGCACCTGATCATTGCAGTTCACAAGGACCTTAACAGCATAAAGCAGAATTAATACCAGACTCACATTGCTCCTTTATTCTCTGTCTTTCTTGAAGATGACATATCCTTATTAGGAGGAGAGAGAGAGTCTAATAACTACTGTATATGAAGTAGGACAATGAGCGCTGTGCCAATGTGATAGCATCTATATATTGCCAGACAACATAGTCCAAGCCTTTACCTGTGTGGCAACACCACAGTTCTTTATTTGCAAGTGGGACTGACTCCACAGCACTATCAAAATTGTGAATAGTTACAGAAGAGGCTTTAATCTGTATGCCACTGGAAATGTACCACAATGCTGAACTTCAAAAATCACTCTTTACTGGAACCAGAGTAAATGCCCAGCAGTTAGTGCAAACAATTAAAACTTTACACTGTTGGTGAACTGCTTCTTGTGGTGAACAATGCAGAGTTTTATTCCTTCTACCTATATCTGCAGGGTGATACAAGTCACTTAACCAGCCAGTGCTCACAGATCACCCCTGAAAAAGGACACATGGGTCTAGTGAGCTTACCAAGTTAACAAGTAAAAAATGTCACTTTTGATTCATAAAAACAGTGCATTTTTTCTACTATTCCATCCAAATGCACAGACTGCTGATCTCCCCAGGTGTTTATTATACCTTCTTTTTTTCTTCTTGCAGAGTGGGCAAGTAAGGAGTGGACACAATATTATAGCCCGAGTGGTAGAATTTTTTGGATCTACATCTCACTATCTGAAACTTAACAAGCAGTGTCAGAGAATGCAATGTGCGTATTCCTGTGCATCGTTAATGCAGAATAATTCTGAGGCCCTAACCCACAGTCACTGGAGCACTTGCCACCCCCCCCACCCCCCATCATTTACTACGCTTTTAGTACATAGTGTAAAACCCTCAAATGCATCTTTAGATAAATGGGTCATCAGTCACCGCACCTACAAACAACTACTCTGCCTTTGTCTTCATTTTCCTCAGGCTCACTCTAGGTTTTTCTTGTATATGGCTTACAGAACCTGATGAAGATAGTGCTATCAGAGAAAATAATACTGAAAAGTGTAGTATCACTGACAAGTAAACATGTATGTATCATCAAAAAAAAATTCAATGAACCTGAGCGATCTTGAAGTTCTTTAAAAGGAAAATGATAAACTTGACTGATTGCAGAGCAGCACAGTGATTAAGGATTTCAAACTCCAGGGTCTACAATCCAGTACTGACCCTTAGTTACTGTCTTTGTAGTTTTGTCATAGGTTCATAGAGTAGTACTAGGCTAACTGCCCTTGCAAACCATTTTAAGTCTAGCCAATTATCCCTTGTGAGACTCAAACCCTGTACCTTGTGTTTGCAAGGCAAACACTTTAACCATTACGCCACCCTCCAAACCCCAAATCATTATCAGCATGGCCTTTCTTTGTATAGCTTACTCTCACTACCCCATGCATGCTTATCGATTAGATGATTTAAAGCTTATCGATTAGATGATTTACAATATCCTCCGGTATGCAGTATTTTAGCACACTGCAGTTTGCTGTGTTATATTTTGTTGAAAGCTTGACTCGCTGTGTACTTAACCTCACTGTTACAATATCAACTCCATATTGTGTCAGGTGTAGCAATACTGACCGTTGCTTTCATTGCTATCTTTGATACTGGGCTACACAAAGTAACGGCAGAGAGTAAATTATTCTAAATTTATACGTCTCCATTTTCTCTGAGATTATCTGACCTAGAAGCCTAGAAGTAAAAGAACCAGGAGTGTGTCATTGTAACAAGAGTTCGTTTTATGTGGATTGCGTGAATAAAGCAACATTTTTTAACCCACAAGAAGTGTTTGGTGGAATTATATTTGGTCCTGTTCGAGCTAAGGATTGGTGTTCGCCAACTTGTATTTGTGTTTTCACCTACGGGTTGTTCTTTTCATCTTATTTAGAAGTAAACTTGTACAGATCGAGAAAGTGGAGAAGAGCACCCAAGATGGGGTGTTTGCAGCAGCGGCCTTAGGTCAGCTGGTGCCCTAGGCAAAAGGGCTCCACGGCACCCCCCCCCCACACCGCCCAAGTGCCCCCATCCTGGTCTACCTACACCAAATAAATACTGGAAAAGTGCCCCTTCTACAATGGCGCCCTAGGCGACTGCCTAGTTGGCCTATGCCTAAGGCCGGCTATGGGTGTTTGTTGGTGTGAAACTTCTTGCAAAAAATGTAATTTTATGTTTTTGAGATATTTTTTTAGCCAGCTTCTTGCATTTGTGACTTTTTATATTTTTGACCTTTTCTTTGCAATGCTCTGAGTCTCAGCATAGTGGTGATTAATATTCTATTCAAATGTGCATTTATTCAGAGCCTTGGACAGGGCTGAAAAAGGTCAGTGAAGACTCAGTTTCCTTAGTTTAAAAAAAATTATGGCTATCCTGACCCGTCAGCAATGAGTGACTGATCCCTGACTGTGACCTCGATGTCCTAAGTTCATTTAGTAGCTTGGTTGCTGCAAGAGCCATGTTGTAGGAGAGGAAGGTGTGTCTTTTCTTGGTCCACCTGCCTGTAGGGAGAAATTGGGTGACTGCTCAGCTGCAGCCTACACAGTTGCATGAGAGAGGTAGACCCTTAAGTTACTGCTGACTAGGCCATAGCAGTGAGTGGGGCATGGACTTGACTACTCAAACTGGGCTCCTAGTAGCTCTCAAAGGATGTGTGTGGCACTTTGACATCACCTACTTAGAGTGAGTTGGCAGCCCCCTTGCACAGCTGGGGGATGGGTCAGCAGCATAAAGGAAAGAAAATCCCTTCATGGTCAACTCACTAATGAGCATCCCGCACACACACTGCTCTTAGCTGATAAGGGAATGGATGGGATCTAGTGATTCTTGCATTAGATGGGAATTAATGGGCACCAGAACCTTCAGCCCAGTAGGGAATGAATGGGCAGTCATAGCAAAGCCTAATGGTCAGCAGGCACAAAGACAGAAAATGTAAAGTGAAAAAAAGCATGGCTACTTGATTAATACCTACCATTTGGTTTGGCTGTCTTTAGGCAGCATATCACTGTTAAAGGCTACTTAAAAGCAAAGCACCCTTTGCTGTTTTTGGTTATGTTTGTAGCTGTTTTAAGAAGTGAAGTGATATTGTTGCCTAGCTGTCTTGTTCCTAAAAGGTGAGGATAAAAAGTGCTATTTAATGTAACAAACATCTGAGGGTTATTCAATGGAAACTATGTATTGTATTTACAATTTCTTTTTTTTTTTTTTTTTTATGAATGATAGTGATTCCTTTAGGAAGAAATAAATTACACTGTTGGAAGGACAGGTGTTTAGATTTTGATCAAGAAAATAATCTTAATATTTCCTCATTCTGAATTTTCAACCGATAAGATTTATACATTAATTGCTACTAGCACAATAACATACCTAAGTGATCTTAACTCTGAAATTCTGAAAGAAATGACAAATGATATAGTGTAATCTAAACTATTTAAGAGAATAGGCTATTTATTTTGAAAGTGGGCCTTAATATTAAGTGACAACAAAATGGGTTACTGTTAACTACTTGATTGTGCTGCTGGGGGTGAATGGTTCTCAGCAAGGTTAATATGGCCCTTAGAGAGTTAAAAAGTTATGATGTCTAGAAAATGAATAGATTTCTCTCTTTCGCTGTCTCTATCTGTCTCTCTTACAAACACATAAACACACACACACACACACACACACACACACACACGCTCTGAAGAGGACTACATAAAATGAAGGGCTGACCCAACATAATACAAAAGTTGCTAGTCCTTCTTTAGTGTCTGCCTTTTTCTGGGAATGTAGTTTACATTTACCATTGCTATGCAATAGACAGGAGATACACACCACAGTCTCCATGGATATGAATTCTGTCACTTAGCTGCACTTTAATTTTGAATTTGATCTCTGCACAGCTGCACTTGTCATTTTGAATGTGATCTGTGCACTGTAAATTGACACAGCAATCTGTCTGTACAAAATTTTACAGTCTCCCAAACAAAAATTATTGTCTGCATTACAATGTCTGTATTGGGGCTTTACACTGTTACAATTTTTGCCATTGCAGACCCTGTACTTCCTGACATTATAGTTCTCTGAAATATCCCCAAATCTTTTTCTAAATGAATACTATAATAATATGTGGAGTTTATTTTTAAGCAGAGCTGGTTTTAGTGAGAAACTAATAAAATTGAGGATATATGTTGTCAAGGTCCTGGGCTGCAGAACAGATGTCCTACATCTGATTCCTGTTAGCCACATTTTCTAGACCATGTGACAGTACTGATTTTTATTGCACTTCTGGATAATCTCTGAAAAAGACATCTCATCTCTTATGATAAAGTGGGATAAAACTATTTTCAAGTGAAATAAAAAGATCTGAGCCTCAAATAGGTAGTTATCTGTCTGTCAGTATGTTTATATATCCATCTATCTAGCTCCATCCATATTCATTAATTTGTCATTCTCTGATTACCTGCTTAATCCAGTGCAGGATTGGGGGTCGGAGGAAGATGAAGCCATACCAGCACTCCAGGAGAAGAAAGCATGGACATTCATCCTGAACAGGGCACCGGCCTGTCACAGGATTTAGGCACAGACCGTGGTCTCATACCCTCACCTATGGACAGTTTAAAGGATCCCCAGTTCACCTTTAGGATGTGGAATCAAATCAGAACACCCAGACATTACCCATGTGGACACAGAGAGAATGAGTAAAATCCTTTCAGAGGTCATTCCAACTAAGTACTGAGCCGGATCACCAACTATTCTGCTATGCACGACTGTATGTCAAATGGCTAAAAACACTAATGTTTAAGTACAAAGTGACTGAACATTAGTGAACAGTGTTGTGTTAGTTAATTTTAAAAGTAATAAGTTACTATTACTAGTTATTTTAAGTGAAAGCAATATGTTACTATTACTTTTCTAAAAAAGTAATATATTACTATTACTAGTTACTAACTAAAGTAACTAGTTACTGTTGAGTTACTTTTACATAAGTATAGTTTATCAATTCTCATGTTCTGATTTACTCACATAGTACTTGTGTGTGAGGAATACGTGCTTACTGCACATGAATACGAGTGTATTAAAGTTGTATACACAGTTTTACAATAATGATGAATAGCATTTTACAGTTTACAAAGTCCCACAGGCTAGTCTTTATAGTTAGAGTCACAATGTAATACTTAAACCAAAGTACGTACAGCCAGTAACACAAGACCCATGACAAGTTACAACCCATGAAATGTTCATCAAAGTACATTAGCCTAATCTGCTAAAACAAATGCTGAGTACGCAAAAATGCTTACAGAAAATGTCATATAAGTCTAACAAGACTGTTACACAACAACGTCAACCAACATATCACTTTATATAACTATTCACAATAACTACACATTTCTGTTGGCTCAAAGAAGGAGCAACTTTTCAAAGTGTTCATTGGTGAGTCTATTTCTTCTTGCAGTCAGCACTTGTCCACCAAGACTGAAGAGGCATTCAACAGATGCACTAGATGACAGAGCTGCATTAGTGTTCAGAAATATATTTTTGACTATAGGGTAAGTGTTGAGAGGAGATATTTCTCTGGAAGAGTCAGCCAGATACATGTCCATCTGAGAAGATATGCTGACATTGGCTGGTGTCGACTCTGAAGCTGAAGAAGCTGTCTTCGGCAGTTAATGCAGAAGCTTCAGATGACCCATGTGCAGGTTTGCCCAGTTTCTGCATGGCATCAAGGAGCAGAGCCTTGTCTCTGAGATTCTGCTCTTCAGTGTCCATCCATTGCAAACAGAACTGTGGATGCACTATGCTAGCCATAATGAGCTCTTCATGCTCCAAAAGAATATTAAACCGAGCCTCAATGCCTTTAAGAAGAGCATCAACTAGCAGCACAGCAAGCTTCACAGAGTGTCTGACTTTGGGCAACTTGTTTTTCAGGCACGTAATAGTGGGTATCAGGATTCCCATGAAACTTTTCAGCTCTGACTGCAGGATGTTCAGAGCCATTGCCAGGGGCTGCATTTCTGGCACAAACTCAGCAACAAAGGTAATTTCTGCAGGCCTGAAGATGACAGTTCCAATCTGTTCACATATCTCATTCAGCCAAGCCCTCACCCTGAGCTGCAATGAGGTAAATTCTCTCCATCGTGTAGAAAATGGGATTCCATCGTGTTGCGTTGGGAATAATCAATGCCAGATCGCACTTATTTCAAGCCACCTCAGCAGCTTGGGTGCTGTGACTAGTCTTTTTCCAAGCAGCATAGCATATGGCCATGGTGCTTCACATGATCTTTTTATACTGAGCATATTACAAGCAGATTCAGCATTGTGCATGGCAGCTAGATTCAATGTGTGCTGCACATCTCAGATGGGGGGGCAGTGAATAGGTGTTCTCACTTTGTCTTGACTGACTCAGCATGGCTGTCACGCTGTTGTAAATCATTTCAGCATCATCCTCCCCCTCTTGGGATAGAATGCTTGCAGTCTCATTTCTCTCACATTCTGAGAAGACAGTGAAAGCCTTTAGAAAATTGCTGCCATTGTCAGTAATTGTTGCACACACCTTTTGATCTCTCTTGTACTTGATGGGAATGCTCTCAAGAGTTGATGCTATGAGATCATATGTATGCCTTCCCTGCAGTCTGAAGCATGACAAAGCAGCTGACTTTCTTTGAAGTGTGTCACAGTCAATCCAGTAGGCGGTAACATCAAAGAAACTATGATTCTGATGTGTCCAAATGTCAGCCATAGTGTGCTGCATTCATACTATAACATTCATGCTGGAAGAAGCTGTAAGCATGTTCTTATCATTCATAAGCATATTCATGTACTTTTCTATAAGATCATATATCTGACAAATCTCTGTGGTTTTGCTTAAAGTTAAATCACTGTCTCAAAGCAAAATCTTTCTCACTGCATCATTATTAACACCAAACACAAGCTTGTCGTTTATCAACTCATCTCTCAGATCACCAAATCTGCACGCGTTTTACTTGTTTCTCAAGTGAGTTATATATGCTGCAAAAGTTTCACCAGGCTTTTCCTCTCTTGTGTAAAATAATGCCTTTCCACTATAATATTCATTTGAGGGTTGCACATTTCTCTAAATTCATGTTTTAAGCACTCAGAGGCTTCCCATGTTTCACCCTGTATCACAATATGGCAGTCTTCCCACTTTTCCGCATAAACAGCAGGTGCATAAACAAATGAATGTTCTCTCTCAATGGCTTCTGAGCCAGCTAATATCATATTCTTGCTCAAACACTCTCCAGTTTTCAGCAATATTATTATCAAACACAAGTGGATCAGGTCTGTGAAATCCCTCTGCCATGCCAAATAAGTGTCAAACACACACCAAGTACTTGTAATTATATTCAGCTGTACAACAGACTCTTTGAAATAACTGTACTGTTTGAAATGACTGTACTGTAATACTGCACACACTGCGCACTTTAGATACTTTGAATAGCTTTAGTTAATGTGAAAAAGTAGTACATTGTGAAAAAATAGAGTTGTTTTTTTCTTTTTTGAACATTTTATATGAGTCTGATATTGTTTCAAATGTTTTCATAATTATTTCAAGTACTTTTTTCAGTATGTTGCAATTTTGAACATTTTGTTTATTCAGCAATTTGTTTGGAATGCTTTGCTTTATATTCATTGAGGCAAAAATCATATAAATGAGTTTAAGAACCTGGAAATATTTTCTGACCTGTTTACGAGTCA
>NC_056741.1:356336650-356404150 GCF_019279795.1 Protopterus annectens
TCCAACACATGTGAGAGATGCAACCATATAGCCAAACTGGAGGCTAAGCTCTCTCAACTCAGTACTGGCGTAACCAGTCAGGAGGAGAAGGAAACCACACTCACTACAATTCCAGACTCACATAGACCTACCACGACAGCAAACCAAACACATAAACACACAAAAACATACTCAGAGGCTCTAAATAAAAATCTGCCTAAGCAGCAGAGACCTCCAAAGCAGACACCCAAGCAGCCGCTACCCCAAAACAAAACACGTGCAACACATAGCTCACAAAGCCAGTGTGCCGAACAGTCACAGCCCTTAAGGCTAAACAACACACCTGATACACTTGTAATAGGTGACTCTATCATCAGGCACACTGACGTCCTGCTCACCAGGCTGAACAAGGAGAAGGTCACGGTGAGCGGCCTGTCGGGCGCTAGGATCCGCCACATAACGCAAGCACTCAGGTCACTCCAAGGCAAGTACAAATATGACTCAGTCATTGTCCATGCTGGTGTGAATGACCTGAGATGTACCTCCCTGGACTACATGAAAAGAGACATAGAGGAGCTCTCTGAGCATGTAGCCCAGGCCGGTATGACCCTGACCTTGAGTAGCATCTTACCCTCACCAAGAATGATGCCACAATATGAAGACAAGATGATCAATTTCAACAATTGGCTTAAGTATTGGCGTCATTCAAAGGGGATCCAATGCCTGTCAGCCTGGGATGACATGCTCGACAAGCCACGATGCTTCGCTAGGGATGGCTTGCACCTCTCACCCCTGGGCTTTCGGATATTGGCAAAGGCTCTTGCTACCCCCATAGTGCCTTTTTTAGGCAAGGCTCAAAAGACAAACCCACCTCCATAGGTATCACAAGGGATAAGAAACTAAGAGTAATGCTACTCAATGCCTGAAGTCTAAACCTCAAGATGCACGCACTCGAAACTCTCCTTAGCATGGAGAACATCGATATCTGTGCAGTAACAGAAACCTGGTTCAAGGCTCCCGAGAGCACCCCAGCACTACCAGGTTATACCTCATACCATGCTTTTCGGCCCCAAAACTTGGACCGAACCACAAAAGGAGGGGGAGTATCAATATTCGTCAAAGATACCCACACCTCCAGGTTGGTGGCACAGCATGAAGCATCAGAGACTATCCATGTGCAACTAACAGTGGGTAAAACTGCCTTCCAGTTTATAGCCTGCTACAGACCACCCTCCCAAACCCAGGAACCCCACTCGGCCTTCCTGAGAACACTGGAAAATATGAAGATCTCTCCAAACACCATTATATTGGGCGACTTCAACTACCCAAACATAGACTGGGAGCATTACTTTAGCTGCAACACCCTAGCTCAAAGGTTCCTAGAATTTATAAACTCAAATGCTATGGAACAACTTGTTACCACTCCCACAGGAGGGGAAAACATACTGGAACTGATCATCACCAACATGGGGACTCTATGCTCCAGACCAGAAGTGTATCCCTCACTGGTAAGATCAGACCATAAACTAATCTCACTGGATATTCACATCCCGACCCCACCCCCTGACCAGAAAACCACAGTGAAAAACTTCTCTAAAGCAAATTTCACACTCCTCAAAACTGAGGTGGAATCCTTCAAAGCCCCCGGGCCTGTGGAAAATACGGCCCAGACTGCAGAATCCTTTATAAACGCATTCTATAAACACCTTCAGGAATGCATGGATCTTGCAATCCCAAACAAAACCAAGACCCAATCCTCCAAAGGCAGACGTCCTGTCTGGTGGACCCCAGCCATAAACAAACTATACAATAGAAGGAGGAAGCTACTACATGATAGAGCAAAATCCCAAAAAGGGAAGGCATCTCTGATCAGTATTAGCAAAAAACTACGGGCACTCATAAAATCATCTAAGGCCAGCTTCAAGAGAAAAATTGCACAGGACACTAAGGATAATCACAAGGCTTTCTTTAGTTATGTTAGGAACCTGGGTGGGAATTCCCAGATATGCTCAGAATTAGTCCAAAATGACAAAAATACACCAAACCCACAGACATTGCCAACATCCTAGCTGACAGGTTCAGCGCAAACTCCCCACCAAAAGGGCAAATATCTATCCAGCAGAGTGCTGCCCCTGACATCTCAGATGCTCAGGTAAGAGCCGCCCTCTCGAAAGCAAAAACACAGCATCAATGGGACCAGACGGTGTCCCGGGCTGCGTCCTACATGAACTCCAAGAAGAGCTAAACCCAAACATAAAACTACTGTTCAATCTCAGCCTTACTACAGGATATGTACCCAAAGAGTGGCGTACAGCAACAGTGGTCCCTCTCCACAAAGGTGGTGCCTCAACGGATCCTGGAAACTATCGCCCCATAAGCCTGACTAGCTTGGTCTGCAAAGCTATGGAAAGGATCATCATGGACCTCATAAATAAAGATATTGGGGACCTACAGACATTGGATCCTACCCAGTACGGCTTTGTTAAGGGCAGATCCTGCCTCTTAAACCTGGTCGATTTCTTTGAAACAGTCACCAAGGCCATTGACGAGGGGAAGGTGGTCGACACAGCCTACCTGAACCTCGCAAAAGCCTTCGATACAATACCCCACTCGGGCATTATAGATAAGCTCATCAGCTTAAATATAAACTTAAATATAAACCACTAGATGGGTTGCAAACTGGCTCAAGGACAGAACTCTCATGGTTAGAATTGCTGGAGCCATGTCAGACTCCAAACCAGTTACAAGTGGCGTCCCACAAGGCTCAGTCCTGGGACCTCTCTTGTTCGGTATATATTTTGCGGAGGTACAGGCTAACATGGAAGGACTGTGGCTGACCAAGTTCACAGATGACTGCAAACTGGGAGCCATAATCGACTCTCCAGCCAACACAAGCATCCTCCAAAAGGGCCTCATAGAAACAGACAACTGTTGCCAGAGCCATGGCCTCAAGCTAAACTCCAAAAAGTGCATAGTCATCCCCTTTGGCAAAAACAAAGTGCCCACAAATTACCACATAGGTGGTAATCCATTAAGTACAGAAGAAGTAATTAGGGACCTGGGGACCCAAGTTGATAGCAATCTCTCATTTGACAACCACATGGCCAGAATTTCAATGGAGGAAAAAAAAAAAAAAAAAAAATATATATATATATATATATATATATATATATATAGTCACAAGTATTTCTCATCTGTCTGTATCAAAAATGTGTTAATTCACATTATTTTATTGTATAGTACAATGTATTTCTTTGTGAATTTACTGTATTGTATGCTGTATTTTTCTCTAAAAAAATGATTGTTTCATATTGTTTCTTTGTAACTGTTTTTGTTGCTTTGTTTCTTATTGTTTCTCTAAGTCTTTTTGGAGCTTTTCTCCCTGGGCCCCCACTGAAAACAGGCTCTTCATGGCCCGGGGGACTTCCCCAGTTATCAAAGTGAAATAAATAAATAAATAATAAATCCTAGAAGCACTGAACGAGTGATGCATTTTTCTTTCTTTATCAATAATTAGTACATTAGCCTGACATTCCTGAAGCAGTAAGATAAGAAACATTAAGACTTACTCACCTAGAAATCTGATGCAGCAACAACAAACAGAAATGATGCAATGTGCACTTTTAATATTTTATTTAAGCAGAATATACAAAAACGTTATATGTAAACAATCTGCAGAGTCCATTTCATGTGATCTATAAGATGTTATGCCATTATACTTCCAAACCAAATGACATTAATATAAGACAAATTACTAAAACACACACAAACACAAACTTGAGTTCCTTGGTATACTGCTTTGAAGATTGAAACACAGACTACTAATTCAGTGTATCCCTATCTTTAACACTAAAGTCACAAATTGCACTTTGCATGCCTGGTTTGCTTTTCCCTTATATAACAACCTGTTTGTCATGAAACATCCAAGATATTAATAGTATCTGAAAATTTAGCATACTAACTTCAAATCGGTATATAACATTTCATATTTTCACTTAAAATATACATTTAGTGTTGGATTATATTGCAAGTAAAATGACCTGTCCAGTAATGTAGTTCAACAGGATTCTGAATGAAGATTGTATACAAAATTTACAGAAATTATGAATTTTGTCTTTATACTTCTCAAGCTGTAGTGCTTTCTGGTGCGTGTCCAGTGCTTTTCAACTGAGAGAAGTCCTTTTGTGCCAAGACATTTCATGTCAGATTGCTGAGTATTCTAAGGGCTGGACGTAAGTTATGCATTATCGTTCCCTTTTTTAATAGTCTTCCATTTTTCTTCCAAGTGCAGTTCCATAATTGTGCACGACTAGCAAAACCAATGTGATAACAAGATAGTTCAGGATGAGATTGTAATCTGTTTTCTGGAGAGAAATGTCTATGTTTTATCCAGCATATCGCCAACTAAAGTTTCTTGTAAAGACATTTTAAATAACTGAAAAATTATCTTAACTAGCCATACCACTGGTTTAGATATTTTAATGTAGTTTTCTGGAACAGCATGAAGAATCTAGATTTTCCCTATGTTATCAGAGTCTCCAGAATCTTGCTAGCAAGGTTTAATTTGTATTCTGCTTCAAATAAACCAGTATTGAAAAAGGATTTGATTTAAAGCCGCTGTTCTCTCTGCACCTCCGTGCTCCTTTCTCACCCCCTACATTCTCCTGTCTTATGATTCACCATTTCTATATGCTTGTCTTCTATAATTTTGCATCTCATTCATGGTTAACATTGTGTCATTATTGTGCTTCTGATATTACTTTGCAATTCAGTTTATTGTAAAATGCTGTCTTTTTTTTGCCTTTAGGCCCATGTCATGCTTAAAAAGGGTCTTCATCCAACACACTTATCCAGTTAACAATTACAAAAATAAACAAACAAACAAATAAATACATAACAGGCAATACGTTGACTTAAAAATCACAACAAATGAGTTTAGGAAATGACAGTAGTACCATATCACTATGGAGCGTAGTCATGCCATGTTTATTTTCGGTGAAAGTATTGTTATATCTGACTTGGCATTGTATCTTATTTCAGAAAAAGAAAAAGTGCAATGATGGAAGGCAGTTAAGGACTTAATCAGCTGCAGGAAGCAAGAGTGACGTTCTGGTCACCATATACCTCAAAACCATGCAAACTCTATTATACAGATAGCAGTAAAAGTCTTGATGTGGTAGAGCGTCAAAAATTACTGAAAATGTTAAGAAAAATATCCTCATCATGAGCCAGTCTTGGTCTCCAGGTTTAACACCATTGTAGGTAATGCTTGCTATGTGGTTTGTTATTTGGGTACTAATGGAGAACTCTGGAGCTAGTATAAGTGGTGGTCCAGAACTATGGTGAGGTGTTTACAGGATCAGACCGAGTCGTTTACTACTTGGTGACCACTTACATTTTTTTCCTTGTCTTGGATGTGTGGAATCATATAAGTAGACAGGGTTTACTGTTGCTGGATACGTGTTTTTTTCTTTTTTTTTACTTTTATTAAACTGACTAGTGTGATAGAACAGGTAGTAGAGAGACAGAGAAATAAAAAGATAGAAACATTGATAGACAGAAATATCATTAAATGCATTTGTATGGTGAACTTCTGCCCTACTTTATCCCCTGAAACTAACATTTTAAAAACATGATGAGTGGTGTACTTGCCATCTCACATACAGAATTAAAAATATTTTGCTGCCCAAAACTTGTTCTACCATTTCCCAGCACACGTCATAATGATGCACCTGGTGTGAAATAATGCTAGACCCATCTGTCAAAATGATGTCACAGTGTGCTACTGCCATATCATTTTGACAATAATGGAGAAGCACAACAAAGGTCCAGTGTACCGCACTGATCCCACTTTTTTGCAGTGAGGGACATGGCTCTTTCCCACTGGTATAACCCCCCCCCCCCATATAACATCATATGTTACAGAAGTATTCTTTATCAGCATCATATACAAATACTGGAGGTATAGTAATGCATGGTTGACCAGGACTGAGAGTGTTGACTGATGGTCTCAACAGATTAACTTGAATCTTTTTATAAAGAGATGTGAGCACTGATGACTTTGTTGTCCTTTGCAAAGTATCTCAAGACCAGTGGAAACTGTGTAATTATGCTTGTGTGGAAAACATTTGATGCAGTGACAGAAGGCAGAACCAGGCTCCCAATGCTATTTTAGAAATATTCTAAGCCATGTGGGGCTAGAAGATTTTCACAATTGACTTCCATCTTCATTCTTTCATACACTATTCTTTTTGGCAACATCAGAGCCACCACAGAGTTGACTGTTTAGCTTGAGGACGCAATCAAAAGTAATGCATAAAATGTATTACACAGTGTGAAGATAGGTGCAGGCTGCCAGCCTAGCCAGATAGAATTTTGTAGATATTACTGTCATTTGTAAATTTTAATGTAAGCCACATACTTGTTCTCTTAAATGTGAAAAGACTGTATTGGATGTTGAAGTGAAAAAATGTATCAACAGTGCACTCTGCTGTAAGAAAGCTGATAAGTCAAGAAATTCTTTCATCTAAAACTTTGAGCTGAGATGTCTAGAGGGAGGCATTCTGCCTATTGTTGTGAGGCCAGAGTTAATGACTAGAATTTACATGTATAATATATTTTATTGCTCTGGCTTCCTGACCAGCTGCAAGATCAAAAGGGCTATTAACCTTTGAGTTTCTGTTAGCCTGGGGACCAGAAATTAGTGATGTAATCTGAAAAGAATCAGTGGTACTGTATTATCAATTTAAGTACAGAAAGAATGAAAGCATTTAGCATTTTTCTTGAGAACATCCAACATCACCAGCACTGTCTTGGTCTATACGTAAGTTTATTTTAGAACGGTGTTTTCTCTTAGAAATAGCTAGGAACTAGGAAGATGAAATTATTTTTTACTACTTTGATGTCAGAAATTTTCTACAGTATTTTAAGTATTCCTCTGTGATCTTTGAACTCTTGACTAGCACTGTGTAGTAAGAAGTATTGTCTTGTGTTTTTATTATTTATCATTAAATATTTTTAAACCTTTCAACTGTGGCTGTTTTGTGCAGAGATAATTTAAGCTCTAGAATACATTGCATGTATATTGTGATACTAGACTCAAACAACATTTGTCACTTAACTGGCTATGTCAATGTATCAAGCCTGGCTAACTCTCTCTAGAATGTGTAAAAATCTGTTAACCAGTTTACTGTGTAATTTAATTTAATCCTGACTTGTGCTCAGGATTAACTGTAACCTGTTGAACTTGTTTAACTTGCTTACTTATGTAATCTCTGTAAATAGTCTGTTTGTAATATGTAATGCTGGTATTATGTAATGCTGTATCTGCTTACCCTTGGAGCTTTTCTCCCCGGGCCTCCGCTGAAAATGGACATGCATCCAGTCGGACTATCCCGGTCAACAAATGTAAAATAAATAAATAAAATAAAATACTGGCCAGGCCACTCCAATAAGCCTTAACTGTTCAGTTGCACTTACCATTTGGATAATAATACTGCACAGTGTAATTGGACATCCTTTCATAAGAGCCTTTTAGCAGCTAATAAATATTAGTGGGTGGTGGCAATTGGTACTACCGTATAGTCTGGGTAAAAGGGGCACAGCTGGAGAACCTGTGCCAGCCTTCCCCAGGAGTGTCTGTGTGGTTGTATGTAACTCTTATCTCAAAGTGTGTGTGTGTGTGTGTGTGTGTGTGTGTGTGTGTGTGTGTGTGTGTGTGTGTGTGTGTGAGTGAGCTACTTGGGCAGGGACATGAAGCACTGGTTGGACATAGAAGGTGCTGGAGGTTTTAGCTTGCCTACTAGGCTGAGATCTAGACCCTATAGCTTTGCTAGTGGGGAGTATTATTGGGGACCTGGAGAGAAAGGGAGAAACCACCCCCAGACTTACTGTGATCTCTGTGTGCTCTTAAGGGAAATTATACTTTACTGTGAGTGTATTTATTATCCTTTCCTTATATGGACGCCCCTCACTGGTGTTAGTGGTGAGAATTGAGGCTCCTTTATTGCTGGGCCAATGCACAGGCGTCACACACAGCATGGACTACTTTAGCTGCTTTTTCTGCAGCAGCAACTTTCAGTTCCATCCACTATAAAGTCATTCTCCACGTCCACAGTGACTGGCTATGCTTAACTTAAAAGAATAAAGCTTTATGCAGCTCTGTTGCCTTAGGCCATGAAAAGTCATTCTATTATAGGAAAAGTTCTGTCCTGGAAAACTTTTATATTTCTTTTAGTATATCATTCCATTTACCTGACCATTGAAACTCATGTTTTCCATGTATAGTACAACTTGCAGACATTCTTGGTGTTTAACAAGGAAGTAATTACTTACTGTATGATTTACTATTATAGCAATAACCCACGCCTGGGTGTGGGTAATGCGGGATTTACCCACGGTTGGCGTGGTTTGCCCTCGGGACCAAACCACGCCAACCGTGGGTAAATCCCGCATTACCCACACCCAGAAGTGGGTTATTGCTATTATACTATGACATTATTTAAGAAAAGAAATAATTACTTTTCTTAAATAATGGCATTGTATAATGCCTCTTTGCTGCCCTTCCGCAGCTGTCTGGTATCCGTGGCAGTTCTGATGTACTGCGCATGCCTACGCAGTACATCAGAGCTGTGGCCAAAAGCAACGGAGAAAGCAAGATCTCCGTTGCTTTTTACTGTTTCGCTATGTTAAACGGGTTTAACATAGTGAGACAGCTTTAAAATAAGCAACGGGAGATGTCCGTTGCTTATTTTAAAGGTGTCTCGCTATGTTAAACCCATTGAACATAGCGAAACAGTAAAAAGCAACGGAGATCTTGCTTTCTCCGTTGCCTTTTTTTTTTAAACCTGTCTCGCTATGTTAAATGGGTTTAACATAGTGAGACAACTTTAAAATAAGCAACGGAGATCTCCGTTGCTTATTTTAAACCTGTCTCGCTATGTTAAACCCATTTAACATAGCGAGACAGGTTTAAAAGAAAGCAACGGAGAAAGCAAGATCTCCGTTGCTTTTTACACACTGTGTCACTATGTTAAAGGAGTTTAACATAGCGAGACAGCTTTAAAAAAAGCAACGGAGATCTCCATTGCTTTTTTTAAACCTGTGTCGCTATGTTAAACTCTTTTAACATAGCGAGACAGTGTTTTAAAAGAGACTTATACTAATGGAAAAAGTCCGGGCGACCGGACCTTTTACCATTAGTATAAGTCGATTTACAACGTGCACGCTGGCCAATCAGCGTGCACGTTTTGGAATATTAATGGGGGGGTCATGGTATAATTTTCATTTGTGCATCTTTCTGACAAAACATGTTTAGCACAATATTAGAAATACCTAGCCAAAAAACATGATAGACTGTAACCTAAATCTATGTTCTTTGTGGAAAACACACTACAACATGTACTGCAGAAAAACAAGTGCCACCCCCCCTTCTCCTTTTAATTTGCAAGGCCAGCACTACAACAAAGAACTGGAGTACAGTACTAAAGAACTTCATTAGACTCTACCTGTAATAAAGTGTTTGATTTAATGTGTGATTTATTAAAAGATCAGTCTGATAAAGTCTCATTTTAAATGATGCAGAGTTGAAAGCACTAACTGAATTTATTGATTTATTTCCCATTTAGCCATAAAATGTTTTCTTATTTTTCAATTACTGACAGATTTTTTTTTTTTGTGTTTTGATTCTATGATATAGAATTACTTCCTTCAGGTTATAGAAAGTTTTGTTATTGTGAGATGTCTAATCAAACCCCAGGATTAATTAGGAAGATGAATTAAATGACCTTTCCCCTTGTGAATTATCTGCAGCCTTTGTACATTAAGAGTGTAACCCACCATGGAGATGAGTTCGTATAGTAATAGAGTTTTTAATAGAGTATCAGCAGAATTATTTCCAACTTTAAAAGACATTGTGACATAATAATGCATTTGGGTAGGCAACAACAGACTTTCAAGCTCCTTTGAATGTCACTGTCATTATGTTGGGTTCATGTATATTATTAAAGGAACTACACACAAAGTTAATTAAAAAGAAGCAGTTACAAAGGGATTCAATATTTTCAAGTAATGTCTAAAAATTAAAAGTGAACCCAGAGCTTAGACTCACCAAGACACCAGCAAGTACCGGTTATTCAAACAATTTCATTAAATGATTTGAACCAATTAGAATTGTTAATAAAATATAATAATGCAAAGTTAACTGGAATACAAAAAAAGAAGCTGACACTTTGATGGAAAACAATGCAGTTAGATGAACACTTCCAAATGAATTGTTAAACCTTGTACCAATTGAAGCAAGGTTAATGAACAGAATGACATTATAAAGATACACAAGTATAAACAAGCAATACTGTCAGACAGGGTTGGCATTACTGGGAAAATAACAGATCACGCAATGTTCTGAGAATGGTGATACAGGTGGAGGGTATTACTAGCTCTGGAAAGCCCATTATTTCATTATATCACCACCCTGGAAGGCAGTATTAGGATTCACTTTTATGCAATCTGTTAGATTGTATTTTTTATTAGTATATACATTTTTATATATTTTTGATGTAAAATAGTTCCTCCACCTAATGTTTCAGACTTAATGTAACATATGTAATTGTTGGAGGAAGCATTTTACATCTAAGTATTTAATGTCTATAGAAACACACACACACACACACACACACACACACACACACACACACACACACACACACACACACACACACACACACACCTGTGGAAAATGCACAGTCAGACAGACTCACATACCTAGAGACAGAAACACAGACACAGACAGAGGCACAGTCCGATTTATATACATAACCAACCACACATGTATATCAGCCTGCAGTTACAGCTTTCATGACTGAGTACAGTTTAGATATTTCATTGTAATAAAATGAATGAAAAAATTCATATGGTGTAAGACACTGGAATCTCTATCTCCCTCGGCTATGTTTAATATTGCTCTGACCCTTGAAAATATTTAATTTTCCTGTAAATCAGTGAATATTACTGTCACTTAGTAAAGCAAGACATTATAGTTTCATACATTTCATTGTGCAGAAAGTCTATTTTCATGGATATAATGGTTCTGGTTATAATATGTCCTTAATTTTAGATATTTTTTCTCATGTTTCTACCTTTATCGAGAAATCCTAGTCAAAGAAATTGAGAGATATGTTCTGTGCCTCTTACTCGCTCACTCCATAGGTTCATAGGTTCATAGGTAGGTAGTAGGCTATCGACCCAAGGGCCTAAGTAAGCCTAGCCAACAGGGTTCCCTGGCTTACACCACCCAAGAAAGTTAATTTCCTGTGCCCCCATCGAGCATAGCCACAGAAGTGATCCTCGGGGTGTATATCCTATTTTCCATCCACTCATCAGGATTTTTCTTGAAGACTGCTAATGAGGAACTTTGCTTGACATAGATGGGTAGCTTGTTCCAGAGTATAGGAAGTCTCTGGGACAGGAATCTATCCCTCCAGCATGTCCTGTTTATTGTGGTGACAAGATTTAGGTTCCTAGAGCATTTAGCTCAGATGGATTGGGATTACTTAAGGTGTAGAATGTCCAACAGCTCGGGGTTTAACATAGCTTTATATGTTAGGCAGAGATCTCCTCGAAGTAGGCTATATGCTTTAGAGTAAAGCTGGAGTTGTTTGAGATGGTCAGCGTAGGGCATCTGTTTGAGGCCAGTGATCCTCTTTGTGAGATACTTCTGTGGCCTTTCCAGCTGCTGCAGATGTCTTGTGAGGTACATTCCAAAAGGGGCATTGTACTCTATAATGGGTCTAATGAGTGGCAAGTAGAGGGGAACAATGACCTCTTTTTTCCTGGATGAGAACCCTTTTGTGATGAGGTGTGCCATATAGAAGGATTTCCTGACTACTGTGGCGATGTGATTATCAAAGCAGAGACTACTGTCCACCTGGGTCCCAAGGTCTCTTATCACACATTCGGCATTAAATAGACTGCCATTTATGTGGTAGTTTATGGGTACAGAGTTTTTACTAAAGGGGATGACAATGCACTTTTTGGCATTGAGCTTGAGGTCATACCTCTGACACCAGGCATCTGTCTCAGTGAGGCCCTTCTGTAGGATGTCCACATCATTTGGGGACTCTACTATGGCTCCTAGTTTGCAGTCATCTGTGAACCCCATTAGCCAGAGGCCTTCTGTGTTAGCCTGTACTTCAGAGAAGTAGATACCAAACAGAAGAGGTCCCAGGACTGAACCCTGTGTACTCCACTTGTCACTAGTTTGAAGTCAGACTTGGAGTCTGCAACTTTTACAGTGTGAGTTCTGTCAGTGAGCCAGTTGGCAACCCATCTTGTGACGTAGGGATTTATACCTAGTTTAGTGAGTTTAGCTATAATTCCAGAATGGGGGATGGTGTTGAAAATCTTGGCGAGGTCAAGATAGGCTGTATGGAACCACCTTACCCTCGTCTACGGCTTTGGTGACTGCCTCAAAGAAGTCAATCAGGTTCAGAAGGCATGATCTGCCTTTCACAAGCCCGAACTGGGTGGGGTCCAGAGTTTGGAGGTTACCAGTGTCTTTGTTTATGAGTTCCATGATGATGCGTTCCATGGCCTTGCAGACCATGCTTATCAGGCTAATAGGGTGATAGTTCCCAGGATCAGTGGTGGCTCCCCCTTTGTGAAGTGGGATAACTGTTGCTGTGTGCCATTCAGTGGACACAAAACCTGATGTGAGATTATGATTGAACATGGTGCCTAGGTGGGGAGCCAGTTCTTTCTGAAATTTATGTAAAACGCAGCCTGGGATGTTGTCCGGTCAAATGGATGTTGTGTTTTTGGTTTTAGAGAGTGCAGCTTTTACCTGCATAGATGTGATTACAGGGACACTGCATTCTTCCTGTAGAGATATGGGCCCTTTAGGGGGTGAGGGGGGGGGGGGTAAAGTTAGCACTGAACCTATCTGCCAGGATGTTGGCAATATCAGTTGTTTCTGTAATTTTCGTGCTGTTGTGCTGTAACTCAGAGCAGATCTGGGTGTTGCCTTTGAGATTCTTGACATAGCTATAGAATGCTTTGTGGTTGCCCTTAGAATTAGTGGCGATTTTGTTTTTGTAGCTAGCTTTGGAGGATCTTATAAGGGATCTCAGCTTCTTACTGAGGCTGACCAGGCAGCTCCTCCACTCATGGGATTTTACTCTTAGGTTCATAGGTTCATAGGTAGGTACTAGGCTATCTGCCCAAAGGCATTTATAAGCCTAGCTGAAATGTGCTGGCTTTCATTGCCCCCTTAGATTAGTTCCCTGTGCCTCTGTCCAGTGGAGCCATTGAAGTGATCTCAGGGTAAACTCGTCAAGGTTTCTCTTGAAGAGGGTTGGCAAGGAGCTCTGCCTAATGTAGACTGGAATCTTGTTCCAAAGCATGGGAAGTCTCTGGGACAGGAATATATCCCTCCAGCACGTCCTATTTATTGTTGTAGTAGAGTTTAGATCCTTAGAGTGTGGCTCGAGGGGATATGGTTTTCTTTAGGTGGAGCATGTCCATCAAGTCTGGGTTGGACATGGCCTTGTATGTCAGGCAGAGATCACCTCTGAGTAGGCGGTATGCAACTGAGCACAGCTGGAGTTTCTTCAGTCGTGCTGCATACGACATCTGTTTTAGGCAGGTGATACTCTTGGTGAGGTACTTCTGTGGTCTTTCCAGCTGTTGCAGGTGTCTTGTAAGGTACATCCCAAATGGGGCATTGTACTGTATGATGGGTCTGATGAGTGATGCATAGAGGGGCACAATGACCTCTTTTGATCTGGATGCAAACCCTTTTGTGATTAGGTGGGCCACATAGAAGGATTTTCTAACTACTTTGGCAATGTGATTATCAAAGGATAGGTTACTATCTACTATCTACTTGGGTCCCCAGATACCTTATAACATCTTTTGTATTTTGGGGGCTACCGCCTATGTGGTAGTTTGTGGGCACTTTGTTTTTTCCAAAGGGGAAGACTATGCACTTTTTGGCATTTAGCTTGAGGCCATGGTTTTGACACCAGGTATCTGTCTCAGTGAGACCCTTTTGGAGGATGTCTGTGTCCGCAGGAGAGTCAATTATAGCCCTTAGTTTGCAGTCAACTGCGAACCTGGTCAGTCATAGTCCTTCTATGTTTACCTGTACCTCTGAGAAGTATATGCCAAACAGAAGGGGTCCTAGGACTGAGCCCTGGTGAATGCCACTTGTAACCAGTTTAGAGTCAGACCTAGCTCCCGCAACTCTTACCATGTGGGTTCTGTCTGAGCCAGTTGGCAACCCATCTCATGACATAGGGGTTTATGTTCCGGCTGGTGAGCTTGTCTATAATACCTGAATGGGGAATGGTGTCGAAGGCCTTTGCAAGGTCTATCTAGGATGTGTGTACCACCTTTCCCTCATCTATAGCCTTGGTTACTGTCTCAAAGAAGTCCAGCAGGTTTAGGAGGCATGATCTGCCCTTAAAGCCGAACTGGGTAGGGTCCAGTGTTTGGAGGTTCCCAATGTCTCTGTTTATGAGCTCCATGATGATGCACTTCATAGCCTTGCAGACCAAGCTAGTCAGGTTTATAGGGTGATAGTTCCCGGGGTCTGTTCTGGCTCCACTTTTGTGGAGCAGAATAACCATTGCTGTGTGCCACTCCATGGGCACGTAGCCTATGGAGAGGCTGAGTTTGAACAATGTGTTTAGGTGAGGGGTTAGTTCATCTTTGAGCTCGTGTAGGATGCAGCCTGGGACACCGTCCGGTCCCATTGATGCTGTGTTTTTGGCTTTGGAGAGGGCTGTTTTAACCTGAGTGTCTGTGATTATAGGGGCACTACATTCTTCTGGTATGGTTATGGGCCTTTTTGTGGATGAGAGGGGGTGAAGTTTGATCTGAACCTGTCTGCCAGGATGTTGGCGATATCAGTCGGTTCAGTGTATTTTGTGCCATTCTGCACTAACTCCGAGCAGATCTGAGAACTACCACTTAGATTCTTGACATAGCTAAAGAATGCCTTGTGGTTATCTTTGGAATACTTGGCAATTTTTCTTTCGAAGCTAGCCTTGGATGATTTAAGGAGGGATTGTAGTTTCTTGCTGATACTGATCTAGGATGTCTTCCCTTCTTGGGATTTTACTCTTTTCTGTACTAGTTTCCTCCTTCTATTGTACAGCTTGTTTATGGCAGGGGTCCACCAGACTGGTTTCCTTTTCTTGGAGGAGTGAGTCTTGTTTATGCTTGGGATAGCACGATCCATGTATTCTTGTAGGTGCATTCAGAGTGCATTAGTAAAGGATTTTGCAGCTTGGACAGAGTAATCCTTTGGCATGGAGACTTTGAAACTTTCCACCTTGGTCTTAAGTAACGTGAAGTTTGCTTTTGAAAAGTTTTTCATGGTGGTTTCTTTGACCGGGAGTGGGGATGGAATGTGGATATCTAGAGTGATTAGTTTATGGTCATATCTAACCAGAGAGGGGTTGACCTCCGGTGTGGAACAACGGTCGCCCATGTTGGTGATGATCAGCTACAATATGTTGTCACCTCTGGTGGGGGTATTGACCAGTTGATCCAGGGTGCGTGAGTTTATAAATGCTAGGAAATGTTGGGCAAGAGAGTTAGTACTTGAGTAGTTCTCCCAGTTAATGTTTGGGTAATTGAAATCACCCAATATCAGGGTGTTTGGTAGGACATTTATGTTTCCAAGTGTTTCCAGAAATTTGGAATGGGGGTCCTGGAACACGGTGTGAGATCTGTAGCATGCTATAATTTATATTACAGTTTTGCCCATTGTTAGTTGCATGTGGATGATCTCTGAAGCATTGTGCTGTGCCACTAACCTAGAGGTGTGGGTATCCTTGATAACTATGGATACGCTCCCGCCTTTTGTATTTTGGTCCGGGTTTTGTGGCTGAAATGTATGGTATGAGTTGTAGCCTGGTAGTGCTGGCGTGCTCTCTGGAGCCTTAGACCAGGTTTCTGTTACTGCTCATATATCGATTTTCTTCATACTGAGGAGTGCCTCGAGTGCATGCATTTTGAGGTTTAGACTTCTGGCATTGAGTAGCATTACCAGGTGGCCTAATGGTTAAGGTGTTTGCCTTACAAACACAAGGTGCAGGGTTTGAATCTCACAAGGGATAATTGGCTAGGCTTAAAATGGCTCGCAAGGGCAGTTAGCCTAGTACTAACCTATGAACCTAATTCATTACCCTCAGTTTTTTGTTACTTTTTTTATTTATGGCGGTGGGTTTGTCTTTTGAGCATTGCCTAAAAAATGCTCTATGGGGGTGGCAAGAGCCTGGGCCAGTATTCAAAAGCCTAAGAGTGACAGGTGCAAGCCATCTCTAGCAAAGCAGAGTGGCTTGTTGAACATGTCATCCCAGGCTTGCAGACACTGGATCCCCTTTGAATGACACCAGAAGCTTAGCCAATTGTTGATACTGATAATTTTTTCTTTATACCATGGTATTATTCTTGGTGAGGGCAGGATGCTACTCAGGGTCAGGGTCATACTGGCCTGGGCTACGTGATCAGAGAGCTCCTCCATGTCTCTTTTCATGTAGCCCAGGAAGGTATGGCTCAGGTCATTCACACCAACATGGGCAATGACAGAGTCATATCTGTACTTGTTCTGGAGTGACCTGAGTGCTTGTGTTATGTGGCGGATCCTGGCACCCGACAAGCAGCTAACAGTAACCTTCTCCTTGTTCAGCCTAGTGAGTGGGACGTCAATGTGCCTGACTATAGAGTCACCTATTACTAGTGTGTTGGGCATGTTATTTTGCCTTAAGGGCTGTGATTGCATGGCACACCGGTTTTGTGAAGTATGTGTTTCATGGTTTGTGTTGGGGGGTGGAGGTTGCTTGGATGTCTGCTTTGTAGGTCGCTGTTGCTTTTGCAGATTTTTATTTAGAGCCTCCGAGTATGTTTTCATGTATTTATGTGTGTTTTTTGCTGGTGCTGGTTTCAAAGGTCTATGTGAGACTGGTGGTGTGATGCAAGTAATTCCCTTCTCCTCTTGACTGTCTGGTCCAGTCTTGGGTTGAGATAGCTTAGTCTCCAGTTTGGCTGTATAATTGCATCTCTCGCATGTATTAGTGTTTATTGTCTGTGTACATGAGGCAGTTGTAACATTGCCTCAAAATGCCCAGATTCACCAGTTGGACCGGATAGTACACCTGAAACTGCGCTTTGGACATGCCTGGATAGGTACAGTAAACTGTTTTACTGCTTGGCTGGTAAGGTCGAGTAGAGAGCCATGTCCTTCTCTCCAGTATAGGGGGGTTTAGTGCTAAGTTTTAATAGTGCTTGCTATGAGTTTTGGGCAAGTGCCGGGGTGGGAAGTGAATGATTTGAGTGCTTAAGTTGAAAGTTTGTCTAGCTGCAAGGGAAAATTTGAAGAGTAGACTTTGTGGGGCCAGTAATAGTTATACCCTAGCTAACCGGCTCTGCCCGGCACGCAGAACCGCGCAAATGCGGGGTTTTATAGCAGGGAAATGAAAGAGATAGAAATTAGCCCAAAATGATCAATAAACTACTAATTTCTGAGCTGAAACTACTCCTCCAGGGGCAGATAGGCTGCTCAAAGCTCCTCTCTCTCACAGGTGAGCAGAGAAACGTCCTTCTATCCAAGTAAGGTATGGGAAAACACAGAAACTTGTAACACAGCCATGAATTCAGCACTAACCTGAAAACTGGACTATACTAACTTAGAAAGGCAGGAAAACAAGTATATTTATTTTTGTTTTTTTTTGTTTTTTTTTCAGAAAATAAAACACATACAATCAAAAAACACTTTAAATGCACAGAAATGGCTATCACAATTGAGTGTGTAGCCTACAACAGTTAAACAGGTAATTTAAACACAAAAACTACTTTGTTAACGTGCACGCAGTAAAGTAAGTACAATATGTAGCTGAAAGAAGCTTTTTAAATCACAGAAACTCTAAAAAATCAGCGTTTTAGGCAAAATTAGCTAAAAGCAGCAAAAACAAATGCAGAAAAATGATACTTAATCACTCCAAAGTCTCTCTTTTGTCTCTCTGCTGCTGTAGAACTCTGCAGGGCACCAGACAGAAGCTTGCTGAGCTGTATGAAAGCGCAAAAACCTCGCTTCTGTGGGTTTTATAGCAGGGAAATGAAAGAGATATTAATTAGCCAAAAATGGTCAATAAACTGCTAATTTCTGGGCTGAAACCACTCCTCCAGGGACAGATAGGCTGCTCAAAGCTCCTCTCTCTCACAGGTGAACAGAGAAACTTCCTTCTATCCGAGTAAGGTATGGGCAAACACAGAAACTTGAAACACAGATCTGAATTCAGCACTAACCTGAAAACTGGACTATACTAGCTTAGAAAGGCAGGAAAACAAGTATATATATATATATATATATTTTGTTTTTTTTCAGAAAATAAAACAGATACAATCAAAAAACAATTTAAATGCACAGAAATGGCTATCACACTTGAGTGTGTGGCCTACAACAGTTAAACAGGTAATTTAAATGCAAAAACTACTTCGTTAAAGTGCAGGCAGTAAAAGAAGTAGAATATGTAGCTGAAACAAGCTTTTTAAATCACAGAAACTCTTAAAAATCAGCATTTTAAGCGGAATTTGCTAAAGGCAGCAAGACAATGCAGAAAAATTATCCTTAATCACTCTCTTTTGCAACAGTTTTTTCCTTGTGTTGTAGAGTTTGTTTATGGCAGGGGACCACCAGATTGGCTTCCTTTTTTTGGAGGATAGCGTCTTGGTTCTGTTAGGGATAGCACTATCTATGCACTCATGTAAGTGCTTATAGAGTGCATTTGTGTAGGATTCGGCAGTTGTAACTGTATGTCTCTCTCTTTCACACAGATGCACACACACACACACACAGACACACAGACACACAGACACACACACACACACACACACACACACACACACACACACACACACACACACACACACACACACACACATACAATACATTTTACTTTCTTTCTTTCTTTTTTTGTTCATTTTATGCTTGCTAACATGCAAAGCCACATCTAGTAAGAATAAAAAACTGGGGGACATTTGCTTTTTTCATCCCATACTTAATGAATGGTGACCTGCAGATTGCACTGACTGGAGAACGAACATTCTCCATAGATTAACATGTTCAAGGTTAACCTACTGGTAATGCCTGTTGAAAAATTAGTCCATCATTTCACAGCAGCACATCAAGCGGCTGTGGAGTTTGGACGGAAAATAACCCAATGGCCGCCATTATTTTACACTTGCCAAGCAGCACTTTTGCTATTTTGCCAGTGTAAAATATAGAAAAAAAATGTGGGTATGTTTATATCTGTGTGTGTGAGTGTATGTATGCATGTGAGTGAGAGCAAAATCGATTAAACTGTTATTTTACACTTGCTAAGCAGGTCTTTTGCTGTTTATTGAGTGTAAATACTAAATGAAACAGAAAAAAGTGTGTATTTTTATATGTGTGTGTGTGTGTATGTGTGTGTTTATGTTTCTGTCTGTTTATGAGTGTATGAGTGCTTGCATGCATGAAAGCGAGGTGTGTGTGTGTGAGTGAGAGAGAGAGAGAGACAGAGAGAGAGAGAGAGAGAGAGAGAGAGGGAAAAGTGATCGAGCAGTGGCAGCAGAATCTGTTAAGAGGCTTGCTTACCTCTTGACCTCTCAGCTCAAGGTATCTGGATAAAACCTAAAGTAAAGGGGGAACAAAGGCTCAAAATAGGAAACATTTTAAATCCGCGGTGGTGGTGCTGCGGTAGCGTTGTCACCTCACAGTAAGACGCTGTCCGATTCGACTCTCAGCTAGAGCATCTTCTGCGTGGAGACATGCGTGAATGGGCATACCTTCACTGAAGGTTATGCGTCAGGGCTGGCAACTCGGCACGTAAAAATCAACTGCCAATCATTAGCGGAACGGAGTTCCGCTGTGGCAACCCCTAACCAGGAAAAGCTGAAAGACACAACAATTTTAAATATTGCTGTTATAACAGTTACAAAGTTGCTTGAATAATAGGATTTGTATTAGCATGCATTTTCTGAAGTGCAAGTATTTGTGTGTATGAGAAAGAGACTGAAATTGATGGACCAGTGGCAGCTGCAGTAAAGAGGTTTGGATACTTCTTGACATTTTAGCTCAAGAAATCTGGATAAAGCTTGAAATAAAGTGGAAACAAAAGCTCAAAATTGCTGTTCTTATAAAATTACAAAGTAGCTTAAATAAATTAAACAAACCACACATTTTAGGAATAAGGGACCAAAAATAAAGTAACTATTGATATATTTTTTAAATGATATACTTTGGATGTAAAATGCTTCCTCCAACACCATTTGCATATAAAATAGCAATTTTGAAACATTAGGCAGAGGAACTATTTTACATCAAAAATATATATATAAAAAATATAGTAATAATAAGAAAAAGGCAGCTCATTGTCTAAGCACAATGATGACCTCCAGGGTGTGTTTTATTGTGGAAATAAAACCCTTCAAGGGATGTAGAGGCCCTCTGCCTGCAGTGTCAGGCCTCAGAACACCCCTGGGTGGGACTTATTTCCACAATAACACACAACCTGTTGGGCAATATTACTTGCTTAATATGCTGCTCTGATGTGGTGAAGTTGTTTTACTGGGTGAAACTGTACATTAATACCCTGGAAGAGAATGTTTGTACTCCAATGGGGCTTTGATGTACAATTTGCTCATTAGCTAATCATTCTTCAGCTTAAGGTAAGTAAGGTAGTCCTCCAAAAGAATTAGTTCATAGCTTCATAGGTGTGTACTAGGCTAATGGGCCTGCTGCCTTTACAAGCCTAGCCCATAGAAGTGCCCTGGCATTGTGCCGCCCATTGTTAGTTCCCAGTGCCTCTATCAAGTAGAGCCACTGGAGTGATTCCCAGGGTGAACTTTCTATTACCCATCCACTTATCAAGATTTCGCTTGAGGGCTAGTGAGGTGCTCTGCTTGACATGTATGGGAAGTCTATTTCAGAGCATGGGTAGTCTCTGGGTTATGAACCTGTCCCTCCAGCATGTTCTGTTGATTGTGAAAATGAGGTTGAAGTCTCTGGAGTGTGTGGTGCTGAGGGATTTGGATTTCTTTAGATGTAGCATTTCTAACAGAGCCGGATTAGACATGGCTTTATAAGTCAAGCAGAGATAATCTCTTAGTAGATGATATCAGACAGAGAATATCTGGAGTTTTTTGAGTCCGTCCTTGTAGGACATGTGTTTAAGGCCTAGGATCATCTTCGTGAGATACTTTTGTGGCCTCTCCAACTGTGGCAGGTGTCTAGTGAGGTACATGCCAAATGGGGCATTATACTCAATGATTGGTCTAATGAGGGTTGAGTAGAGAGAAATGATGACCTCTTTCTTCTTGAATGAAAACCCTTGGTAATGAGATGTGCCACATAGAAGGACTTTCTGACTACAGTGGCAATGTGGTGGTCGAAGGAGAGGTTGCTGTCAGCCTGTGTCCCCAGATCTCTTATAATGTGTTCAGTGGGCTACAAATTGATGTGGTAATTAGTGGGAACTGAGTTTTTCCCTAAAGGGATGACTACGCATCTTTTGGCATTAAGCTTAAGATCATGGTTTCGACACCAGTCATTGGTCTCAGTGAGGCCTTTCTGTAGGATGTCTGCATCTCTTGGGGAGTTAATAATGGCTCCCAGCTCGCAGTCATCTGCAAATTTGTTCAGCCAGATTCCCTCCATGTTGTCCTGGACTTCTGAGAAATAGATGCCAAACAGGAGAGGACCCAGGACCGATCCCTGTGGAACTCCACTCATGACTGGTCAGCAGTCTGACTTGGAGTCCGGTACTTTCACACTGTGGATTATATCTGTGAGCCAATTTGCAACCCACCTAATGATATAGGGGTTGATGCCTAGTTTGCTGAGTTTATCAATAATTCCTGAGTAAGGAATGGTATCAAAGGCCTAGACTGTATGAACTGCCTTATCTTCATACACTGCTCTGGTGACTGACTCAAAGAAGTCAACCAGGTTGAGCAGGCAGGATCTTCACAAAACCAAATTGCGTGGGCTCTAGAGTTTGAAGATTTCCTATATCCTTGTTAATTAGGTCCATGATGATGCAGACCATAGCCTTACATATCAGACTCATCAGGCTAATGGGGCGATAATTTCCTCCTTTATGGAGAGGGATGACTTTAGAAGTGCACCATTCGGTATGGACAAAGCCTGAGGTGAGGCTGTGAGTGAACAGAGCACAGAGATGTGGTGCCAGTTTACTTTGTAATTCATGTAGAACACAGCCAGGGATATTGTCGGGTCCCATGGAAGCTGTATTCTTGGCATTAGACAATGCAGCTTTAACCCGTGCTGCAGTAATGTTGGGTGCCTGGCATTCTTCCGGTATTGAGATTGGTCATTTGGAGGGGGGGGGGGTAAAGTTGACACTGAATCTGTCGGCCAGTATGTTGGCAATATGTGTTGGCTCCGTATAGGAGGTACCATTGTGCAGTAATTCAGAGCAAATCTGGGTGTTGCCATGGAGATCCTTGATATAACTATAGAAGGCTTTGTGATTGTTTTTAGTGTCTGCCACAATTCTGCCTTCATAGCTGGCTTTGGAGGTTTTAATGAGGGAACTCAACTTTTTGTTGAGGCTAATAAGGGAATTTTTCCAGTCTTGAAACTTCACCTTTTTCTGCAACAGTTTCTTCCTTCTGTTGTAGAGTTTATTAATGGCAGGTGACCACCAGACTGGCTTCCATTTTTTGGAGGAGAGCATCTTGATTCTGTTGAGTATGGCTAGTTCCATTCATTTATGTATGTGTTCGCACACTGCATTGGTATATGATTCGGCAGTCATGCATCTATTTTCCATTGGCATGGGTACCGTGAAGTTAGCCACCTCTGTTTTTATGAGTCCAAAGTCAGCTTTGGAGAAGTTTTTCATGGTGGATACCTTTGCAGGAGGTCTGAGTGAGATGTAGATTTCCATGGTGATTAGTTTGTGGTTGGATCTAACCAGGGAGGAATTGACTACTGGTGTAGAGCCACAGTTGCCCATGTTATTAATAACCAGGTTAAGAATGTTGCTTCCTCTAGATGGGGTAAGAACGAGCTGGTCCAGTGCATTGGTGCATGAGTAGTTTTCCCAGCGGATGGAGGGGTAGTTGAAGTCGCCTAGTATGAGAGTGTTGTGTTGGATCTTAATAGTTTGCAGGGTCAAGATGGTGGTTAATAATCATAGTTTGCCCAACCAATCAGAATAAAATCATTTTTAGTTCCACCTGCTACAATTCGTTATGTATTCCCAAAACGTAAACAGTTACAGAAACCACAGTAGATAGTGACAAAAAAAATTATTAAACAACAAGCTAAAAAACACTGTCACAAGAATGCTTCTGGAAGTTAAAGATTCTTGATTGTACCCAATGGCATTTTAAATATAGAATCAGTCAAGTGATCACATGACATCACTAAGGAATTCTACAGTAAAAAAAAAACATACTACAATAAAAAAAGCTCTATCAGGTAGAAAAATATGTAAAATAAAAATCTGTAATTAGTCCATTGTTAAAGCAGTTAACTAGTATATTTTTTTCAATTTTAGAACAGGTTTTATGCTAACATGTTTGTTTAAGCCTCCAAATTTGACTACGTGGAGCCTACTTGTCCACTTATATTCAACACTTTCAATTTCCACCATGCAATCGCCACTCCTAATACATTCAAATGTAACCTGTAAAATGGAAAATTTTAAAATGTCCTCCTTCCCTCTATCATACACATGTTTATATAAGGAGTTAGTTACTACTTGCCATCTAATATTGGAAAGATGATCACTGATATGCTCTTTTAATTTCAGATTAGTTTTGCCTTCATAGGGCGGCTGCGGTGGTGCAGCAGTTAGTGTTGCCACCTCGCAGCAAGAGGTTCTCCAGTTCAATCCTTGGCTGGGGTGCCTTCTGTGTGGCGTCTGCATGTCCTCCCTGTGGTCGCGTGGGTTTCCTCTGGGTGCTCCGGTTTACTCCAACATCCCAATGACATGCTGTAGGTAGATTAGACACTCTAAATTGGCCCTAGGTGTGAGTTCGTGTATGTGTGTGCCTTCTGTGGAAGGTTGGGCACCGAGCTGGCAACTCTACACCATAAAACTCCACTGCCAATCATGAGCAGACAGGTGATCCGCTGTGGTGACCCCTAACTGGGAAAAGCCAAAAGAAGTATGCATCACATACTTAACAGAAGGCGATATAAACTAATTTTTTTATAGTCCAGTCAGCAAAAGTTATTAGATGGTAAACCCATCCATCTAGAACTACTTTTTCCCATTTTTGCACATGGGATCATGATGTCACTTCAACACCACCGGATGGCTAGCCCTGCTGTGGTTTAGATGTTAAACCTTTTTTTTTTTGTAAATAATTGTACAAAAGTCTTTTCCAAGTAGACATATTCACAGAATATACAGTTATTACATGGATGTAACAACTCCCTGAGTAATAACTTTATCATATTTAAAATCTTTCTGTTCCTTGTAACCAATCTTTTGCTTTAAATGATGTGCCCTTCTATAACCAAAAATAGGTTTAGAATCTAGGATCGCACTCATATTTAGATCCAAGTATCCATGTAAAATATGCCAGTATTTATTAGTAGTGTTCTGAGTCTGATGTGTATAACAACTGCATGTGAGGGTATATTTAATTATTTATTTTTTCTCAATATTTTTGTTTTTATTATTATTATTATTATTATTACCATTAAAATCCCCTGCTTCTTCACCTACAACATATTCTGCCATAGCAGTTTTTCATCTAATACATCCACATTTATATTCAATCTTGCATATCTTAACATCTGTTTTTTTGGGATATTAGAAAACAAAAAAGGTGGATGCCTAAATCTTTAATGAAGATTATTCTTCTTAACCTGTTTCTTATATGTGGTCGTATTGATGATGCCATTATTTTAACAGTGGATTAATTACAGATTTTTATTTTACATAGTTTTCAACCTAATGGATTGTTTTTATTGTAGTATATCCTTTTAAAATGTGTGATTGTCCTTTTAGAATTGTGTGTTTAATGATATAATGTGATCACATGATTGATTCTGATTTTAAAATGCGGTTGGGAACAATCAAGTATTGTTGACCTGAAGAACTGTTTTTGTGAAGCCATTATTTAGCTCATTGTTTAATAAATTTACTTTGCCTCTACTGACTGTGCTTTGTGAAGGTGTTTACATTTTTGGAATATAGTTGTTTATGTGATATCACCTTGCATTTATCCATTTGAGTGGTCTTGTTGCGACACTATTCATTATGTACCATGGAGGTTTAGCAGATTAGCACATCAGCTAATGAATTATAAAATATGTCTTGCTACTCATTTCTGAACCAATCGAGGATTCTAAAAAAAATTAACACATCCAAATAATAAAACTTTAGAGGATTTTTCAGATTGAAAAAACAATGTCATCAGTTCAAACATGGATGTTTGCTGTTCTGGATTCAGGTAAATATTACAGACAACAGTTAATGTGCAAACCACAAAGTCATCAGTGCTGGTACTACAGGAACAAAATGAACTTAATATTATCAAATACCATTCCATTTTAGAGTTTATAATTTTCTTCAAGAATTTTGTCTGAAGAAAAAATATTGTGTCAGTTCTTTAGAGACTGAATAGCTCCCAATTGTGCAAAACTGGTTCATTATCTAAAGAAAAAATAATTTGCTTAAACAGGCTTGTTACAAGTATATGGGATGTTGTTTTTATTTTGTTGATAATGTATTTTTAATATGAAAAGGCATTGAAAAACAGATGGCATTTTTTCTTAACATTTTAAATAGTTGTGCAGAATTCATAGAATTTTCCATGAATGGTGGTATACACAGTACTAATTTCATGGACACATCCTTTTATAAACATGAGGAGAAAATGTATTAGGCATAGGCATTACTAAAATGTATTAGGCATAGGCATTACTTGGAAAAATAAATGCAGTGATGCCCTATTGCATTACAGGACCGTGTACCCTTTATATCATAAAGTCAGCATTGTGGAATGGTACTGCATTTGTGTGTGTGTGTGTGTGTGTGTGTGTGTGTGTGTGTGTGTGTGTGTGTGTGTGTATGTGCACATGTGTGTGTGAGTGTGCATGTGTGTGTATGATTATACAACCTTACTATTGAAGAGAGACTGTGTACAAGTCATTTAAAACAATTTAATAAGTAGACTTGAAACCAGATGCTATCCACTGAAGGTTATAAAACAGGCTGTGAAGAATTCAGAATTAGCAGCACCTCTATTCACATTTGAATATAATAATACAACTTTTGAGGACTGGAATGCTGCTACTATAACTTCAATTATACATTTGACAGCAGAACTGTAAAAAGGTAATATTAAATAATTGGATAATCTTGTCAGCAACTGTAGATGATTACACAAATATAGGTAAAAATCTAATGTTTATTAATAAGAAGGGATGCAATTCTTTAAAGAAACCTTTAACTCAACAACAATCTATGTAACAATATACTGAAAGATTATAAATGCCAGGTATGCAGCATGTGCATGTATATTTCTGATTCCCTCATTGTTATACTCATACATTGAGAAAAACAATAGCAATAGGCTGTCAATGTTTTTATACTTGTAAGCATGTGTGTGTAGTTTATGTTGCAGGTTGATTCATGTGTGAAGCCATCTACAAATGATTCATGTTATATGAAGCCATCTACAAATGATTCATGTTAGGATGTGTAAATATACTTATCTGTTAATCATAAGAGCATCATGAATGCCTTATATAAATATAGCATTTTTTGCTATAACTTTAAGAGATTTGTTTTTATTTTATGTGTTAGTTTATGTGCCAGTTGATGAGAGGAGAGGTGACAGGGAATGAGTGTTGGAGTACAAGGAATGCTGATGGCTGGTGTTAATTAACACAACAGTTCCATATGTCCTTAATAATATGGTCAAATTTACAAGTGTTTTGAAAAGTGTATATATATATATATATATATATATATATATATATATATATATATATATATATATATACATATATATGTATATATATATATATATATATATATATATATATATGTGTGTGTGTGCCCAACATCATATTGGTGAAGTATCAATAGCCAAAATCACAACATTCTGATGAATGTCAGTTATAGTTTTCCATAGGTATGCACTACTAGTATGATTTCTAAGTGTGGGCCAAAAGTGATTGCTTCCATTTTGAAGAATTCTCCCTTCTTGTTTGTTTGATATTGGAGTAGATATATATAAGTTTGTGTGTGTGTGTGTGTGTGTGTGTGTGTGCGTGTGTGTGTGTGTGTGTGTGTGTGTGTGTGTGTGTGTGTGTGTGTGTGTGCAGGGGGGTAACTACTTACATGGTGAAGTGCAAATGCTTGGCATCCTTATAAAATAAAAGCTTTTGTGTTCAACAGTTTGATTCCTCTGTCTGTTGTCATATGAAGTTTTGTAGGACGTCCATTTTGCAAAGGATGACAATTCAATAAAGAGAATATACTTCATATAGCCCCTTCCTCTCCATCATTTTTTATTTTACTTCATTCAATCATTTTTATATTTAGTTATTGTTAAAATTACACTATTATAAAAACAATATATTTAAACTGACTGAGTATTCTTAATCATGTGACATTGAGGAATAGGTACAGCATCTGTTTTAAGTTCATTCTGATGAAGTCTTATTTTAAGTCTCAGATGAATGAAAACACTAAATGTTTTTGCAGATGTATTTTCCCATTTATCAATAAAAAGTTTTATTTTCCATTTACTGAGAGTTTGTCATTTTAATTATATTGCAATATGTTTATATAAATGTATAATTGCCTTTGTCAAAAGTGATAATTCAATAAAGATGTTATTTTGTTTAAAAAAAGAATAATATTACTTCTAGTATTTACTGTAACATGAGTGCTCTGTCAAACCTTTATCTTCAATATTGTAAGGTCAGTTGTGTCTTTAACTAAACTAACACTAGTATTGGTCTAAATATAACTTTTCTTGCTGTCTTATTAAGTCACATATTTCCAACACTAGGTCCTTGGGGTAGCCTCTCTCTAGAAACATACGATCACATTATTTCTTACCTTCACTGAATATAAAATCTTCAGATACCATACAAGTTAATCTAATGGTCTTTAACTAAGCCTTTTTTAATATTAATTGGACGAAACCTCTTATAGTGCAGTTAAGAATTAGTAAAAGAGTGCTCTCTACAGATATTTGATGCAAACTGACAATTAGTCCTGGAAATGAAAGTGTCTAAAAAAACTAATTCCATTTCTGAATAATGATGGGTGAACTTTAAAAAGGTTCCAGTTTGATTCAAATAACACAAAATCAAGGATGGTCTCCTGTAACCTCTCCATATAGTAAATATATCGTCAATATATCTTAAATATGCATTATAATTTAAGTAGTATTCTGATGAAAAAGAAACTTCCATTCCTGGGTAAGCATGACAGGCTGGCATACTTGGGTGCACAAGCAACCCCACCATTGCAACACTCTATTTCTTTAGTTCACACTTAAAAAATATGTAGCTTCTCAAACAAGATCAAGCTACAGTATGGATAAAAATGAATGGAATGATATAGCATAAGAATGCAAACATGTTACAGTAACACCAGCAGTGTATCATATACAGACTATAATATGTGCAATTTATGAAAGTGCAAACAACATGCTTGCATTTACCAGCTTACACATCTAAAACAAGTAGTACCCCTGCTAAACTAAGATACAGAGCAACATGATTTTTTTTTAAGTTATGTATGCAGGTAGTTAGTTTAAATGGCAGAACTTTTTATATTATGACCTGCTTAATTCAATAAAGCTCAAAAATATAATTAGGTGCCAAGCCAAACCTTCATTAGTGGGAATGTAGCTTTTGCAATAGCTCTACTGGTATTTTGTCCTCATCTTTCTGTAAGTCTATGGAGACAATCCAGGCAGCTTTGATGCTTATGCAAAGCATTAATTACCATGAGCATCTGCTTGTTTTATTTTTATCAAGTGTCATAGAATGTGACTAAAACTAAACAATCTGCACTCCAAACCATTTTAGCTACATTCCATGAAGCTAGCTAAAACCTACAGGTGTGGCATAATTATACCTTCTCATAAACACAAAAGCTGAATACCCCGTGTCATTGCCAGTGCTGTCATTGTATTTATTATGATGCACTCTTGTATGAAGTTATTTTTAGATATTTAATATGTTTTGTAAATGCTGAATTTCTGCATCTTTGGCCGAGGTTACAGCTGATAGGACATTTGGATCATGTTGCCCACCCAGCTAGAAATGAGTGAAATAATAAATAGGCAAACAAATAAATAAATTCGAACATATCTAAACATTTGGACTGACTGCTTCTTCTATAGTTTTGTAAACTATTGGCTGACTTTTTATCTTATAGCAGACTATGAATAAACTAAACATTTTAACACTGATTTGCTATTTTCTCCATTTTATTTATTTATTACTTGGGTAATCGGGAAGAAGTGCTGGTCAAAACTGATTATTTTCAGGTATGGCCTGTCCCTTTATCTGACTTTATCTGACTTAAACTCAGAAAAAAGAAGGTTTGCAGATGTCCATTTGTCATGTCACTACAATTACATTTGCCACACTATTTTACAGCCTTCTTCAACTAATGCAACCTATTAAAAGTCAACGTTTTATGCAGCATTGTATAACTTTCAGCAAGGAGCTAGCAAATGTCTTTATACTTTGTGTTCTAGGATTGCCTTCAGGCAGAAGCAATGTAGAAATTATTCTCTGAGGCATGCAAGAGCTCCCCAGGGTATGTGAACTGAATATTACCTCAGAGAGCGAGAGCTGTTCATGTATCTTTCTTAAAATGCCATATTTTTTAAGCAGTTTTATTTTACTGGCATTGGTAGCTATAGTATTGCTCAAAGACTCTCCACATCTTCTATTAAATTGTTCTTTTCTTCTAAATATACTCTAAACAACATATCTTATATATGTAATCCATTCTCTGTCGGCATTTCACTTTCATATGAAAATGATGCATCTGTAATACTGGAGTGGTTTATGATCTTGTACATTTTCATCATGTAGATATGCATAGACTTTCTCATAGATCCCTACACTATTGTTAATGATCGTCTCTCTCTGTGGACATATTTCTTTTGTGCATCCTACATGCTGTTGACCCATATGTAGCTGTTTTTTCAACTGCAGCTCCAGCACTGACAACCTAATTAAACAAAACATTAATAAATGTAATAACACATATGTAGAAAAAAAACACACGACTCATATGCTGCAAAACAAACAAAAATGCATACATACATAAATCGTACATACATGCATACATTATCATACAACATATACCTCTCTACCAAATGCTAAGCTTGCTGTAGATCAAAAAGAATGCTAAAACAGATGCACTGTTAAGTCACTCAGTAAGTTATAACTTGCAGCAGCTTCTTCATATCTGTAAAACCTAACATACCTTCTTAAATACCTTAGTATACCCTTACTTACAATACTATTCAGAATTTTGCAATTCACTACCAAATATTGCCATATGGCTCTTGCAGGATGGTGCAACGAAACTCACCTATCCAGAGGAAGTGCTTGAATTGGTTATCCCTGCTTAAGTGATTAAACTTCACCTGTTTTGGTAATATTAACATCAAAACCTGCAGAATCTAATTTAGATACCTTATCCATAATACACTGCACATATGAAAATAGCCACAATTTATGGATTTGATTGGCTGGTGAATAGAATCATCTCATACAAAAGTTATCTTTAGAGTCCCCAAGCTCTCTCTCTCTTTTTTTTGCTGGTGTAGTAGTAGGCATCATGTAGATATTGAAGCTGATACTCATATAATCTGAGTTTAAAGCGAAGGATCTTAAGGTAAGAAACTTATAAGAATTACATAACATCTAATTTGCTGGTTCAATGTTTAATATGATCATTAGCAAGCTAATTAAGCAATGAATGGCTGCAATTAATGTTTTGAGTAGCCAGCAGCAAATATTTTTTTAACCTGAACTTACTCATATAATTTATGTTCATTACACTGCATGGTCCTCACAAGAGACTTAGAGTCTAGTGCAGGATATAAGATACATGGAAGTGTTAGTATGGCATGCCTTAACAGGAGATATCTCTAAAAGGGTTCTTTAAGAAGGCGAAACAGCAACTGAGCTGACTAAAGGTAGCACAAATAGTAACTATTGGGCTATGAACTAAAAGATGATCCAGATCATCTGTCCTGTTATATAACCACGTGGGCTACCAGACGTGCTCATGAAAATACATTTCCTCCAAAGGAATTTAAAAGTCATATCTATCATTTTAATTAGTGAAGAGTTTAAAACCAATGTGCTAAGGAGGGGCTTGACATACAGGAAATGGGATATCACTTAAATATGATATGATTATTCTTGCTGTAGGGTTTATTTGAAAACTCCGGTTTGTTTTTATTGGCCTTAAGCCCTGAAATTATTTCAAATGGTTCTACCAGCCAGAAAATCAAGCCGATGTCCTTCTTTGTGGTTTTAATCAAAATCACACAGTATTTTGCAAAAGAAGAACTGATTTTCTCAGCAAAGAAAGGTAGACAGATAGTTGAACCAATTGATGAACTCTCTGCAGATCTTTCTCTCTCTTAACCATACACCCTCAGGTGGAGTTGCTGAATGTTCATTTGTTGACAAGTACTTGTAAAAAAAAAAAAAAAAAAAACCCGCAGTGGTGGTGCTGTGGTAGCGTTGTCGCCTCCCAGTAAGACAGTGTCCGGTTCGATTCTCAGCTAGAGCGTCTTCTGCATGGAGACATGCGTGAAAGGGTGTACCTTCATTGAAGGTTGTGCATCAGGGCTGGTAACTCGGCACATAAAACTCAACTACCAATCATTAGCGGGCCGCAGTTCAGCTGTGGCGACCCCTAACTGGGAAAAGCCAAAAGACACAACAATTTTAAATATTGCTGTTATTAACAGTTACAAAGTTGCTTGAATAATAGGATTTGTATTAGCATGCATTTTCTGAAGTGCAAGTATTTGTGTGTATGAGAAAGAGACTGAAATTGATGGACCAGTGGCAGCTGCAGTAAAGAGGTTTGGATACTTCTTGACATTTTAGCTCAAGAAATCTGGATAAAGCTTGAAATAAAGTGGAAACAAAGGCTCAAAAATACTGTTCTTATAAAATTACAAAGTAGCTTAAATAAATTAAACAAACCACACATTTTAGGAATAAGGGACCAAAAAATAAAGTAACTATTGATATATTTTTTAAATGATATACTTTGGATGTAAAATGCTTCCTCCAACATCATTTGCATATAAAATAGCAACTTTGAAACATTAGGCAGAGGAACTATTTTACATCAAAAATATATATATAAAAAATATAGTAATTTTATGTGTACCAGATGTGGTTTCAGAGTTGAGTCATGAACATACTTTAAAACTTCATAAGCCAAACTATTGAACAGTGATTAAACTTTTAAGAATAGTGAATGGCTTTATTTCTTAAAACTTGACGAGAAGCATATGTACAATTGGTTTAGAATAAAAAAGAATGATTAATCCAATGAGAACACAGAGAACTCTATTTTTTTAGATGTGGGAAGCATTCAGCTGAGACTAGCAAGGAGGTTACTACAATAATGGCTACAAGGAGTCACGTCAGATGTCAAACAGGTCCAAATCAGCAAGGTGCAACTTGAGAACCTTTTGCAAATAAACTATGTAAAAAACTTTTCTTTGCGCACTGTGAGCAATGTAAGAAAGATTACATTTCTTATTTTTAATTTTAGCAGCAGGACTTTCACATAGGTTTAACTTAACATTTAAAAAAGTGACTTGTCTTTGTTACATCTAGCAGAGCAAAATTTACTAAGACTTTAATAGATTTGAAATATTTTGCCAGAACATTGTACAGAATATTGTTGTCAATAGCTGTTTGCTTTGTTGTACTTTACATAAAAGTAGTACTTACACCTCCCCAATAAACACTACTCTGTCAGTGTTTGAAATTCCATGTAAGGATGATGTACAAAGACCATTAGCCTGTCCTCATCATATTAGTTTTCTAACCTTTCTAGGAAGGAGAGTAACAGATTTAAATGTTTGAGGAATGATGTTTCATCAAGGTGCTCGAAGGCTAATAAAAGTGATTAGTTGTGAAGCAACAGTCTTAGTATGTTCAGGAATCTATGTTAAAGGACTTGACATATTACCAAGTGATATGACATTTATACTTACAGAATGATAAGTTATTCATTGTTTGACTTATTATTAGTAAACTCTATTTCTCTAAAATTATTTGATGTATTAAGGGTAAAACATCCTAAGTTAGGAATATTACTTGGCATTTCTAAAACTCACAAACATTCATTTGCCCCTTGGTTCAGACTAATTGCCTCTGCTGTACGGTTGAAAAGAAAACCTTTTTTAACCAGTATTAAACCAGATGAGCATGCCTGTGTGTATGTCTCCACACGCAAGTGTCTGCGTTTGTGTTTGTATATATGCATATTGGAAAATATGGTGGGGTAAAAAAGTACATGTAAACTTTTAACTTCTATATTTTTGACTAAATAATACTAAGAGAGGTTTGCTTTTCACTCCTTGATCACAAAATTCTATTGTAGTGGGAAAGAAGAATAACTTTAGAGGTCTTTTGACTCTCTCTTTTGGTCATAGCAATAAACTATTACACAGCATCTAAGCAAGATGTGTTATATGGGGTGGCCACAGTGGTACAGTGGTTAGCATTGTCAACTCTGAGCAACAGGATCTCCTGTTTCATTCTTGGCTGGGGTACCTTCTGTGCAAAGTCTGCATGTCCTCCCTGCTGTCACGTGAGTTTCCTCCAAATGCTCTAGTTTCCTCCCACATTCCAAAGACATGGCAGTAGTTGGATTGGACACTCTAAATTGGCATAGGTGAGAGTGTCTGTGCAAGTGGTTGGTATGAATGAACTACTGCAGCAGGGCTAGCCACCTAGTGGTGTAAACCTTGACTTGAAATGATTGTTACTGTTGAAGTGACACCCCGACCCCATGTGCAAAATGGGAAAAGGGGTTGAGGATGGATGGATGGATATTATCACTTCTAGCTGCTGTCTATCTGTCTATGTGTTATTGCTATTATTTGTTATCTGATTTGTAAGCATGACCACATCTGTATTAGTTAATCATTTAGTGTCATGGTGGCAAGAAATGTGTTGATCACAGCCAGGGGCATTGGGCCTCATAATACCCCTGGGCAGGTGTTAATTGCACATTAACACACACCCTGAAGGGCATTATTTCTTGCTTTTCCAGGTCTATACTGAAGTTAGAATAGGTTAGTGGAAAAGGAGTTTATGATGGAATTGTGGCAGCGGGTAGTGTTTGCAAGCTTACATGATAATGGTTAAGTAGAGGACCCATCATCAGTTTTGTTGACTGGGATGACAGGAGAATTTCTGAGAAGGGCAAAAAAATGTAAATAAGAATGGAAGGAGGATGTAGATAACTATAAAGTTATGGTACATGTGTTTGAGAGCAAGGACTTAAGCAAGTTTTGAGAAAGTGTTTATTTTAATGTTAGTTTGAAAGTCTTTAGGGATTCAATGCTGCAAATTGTGGATGGCACATATATAAGTAATACATATACCTATATATATATGTGTATTTTTGTAAAACTATGTCTCTCTGTGTTTATTAAACAGTGTACAATATTGAGTATTCAAAACGTAAGTTTTAGCTTGTTCTTTGGAATCACTCTAATGAATGTTTGCATTCAACATTCCACTCAGTTTTGTTGGTAGAATGTATTTCTCCCAGGATAATTTTGTTCATTCTCTACAGAGGATTGTTCCACATCCTCATTCACCAAACAATCATGTTTATCAGAACATAATTACATAAAATGCAGAGCCATGCAAAATGAAGATTTTCAACAAGTCAAGAAAAGGAAGCAATAAAAACTCTCTGAACAGTACTTAAGGTTTCACATTTGTTTATATTTGTAGTTGGTGTGATAATCACTAATGCCTGACAGGGTGTGTGTTAATGTGTGATTAATGCCTGCCCAGGGGTGTTATGGGGCCCGATGCTGCTTGGAGTTTTAAGCATCTTGGGGTCCTATTCATGACTAAGGGCAGAGGAGAATGCGAGAATGACCAGTGGAATGATTCAGCAGCTACATTAGAAACTTTATACTGCAGTGTGGTCACAGATCTGTCAAAGCAAGAGCTGACACACTGGATGAAGCCCTCATTTATTAATCAGTCTGTATCTTTAGCCTTACCTATGGGCAGGATATTTGGGCAGTGTCTAAACAGATGAGATCATGGGTACAAGCAGCAGAAATGAGGTTCCTACATTGGTAGGTGGACACAGTTATAGTGACAGAGTAAGGAGCTCAGTAATTCAGGAATACCTCTAAGTATTATTACTGCTTGTCTCTGTTGAGATGACTCAACTGAGGTTTTCTGGGTACCTTGTGCATATGTCTCCTGGCTGCTTTTTCTGACAAAGCTCACTGACAGGATCCTTCAAGGCAGGTCCAGGACATGTTGTTGGGATTACATTTCTCATCCCGCCTGAAATGCCCAGGGATCCCATAAAATATGCTGGAGACTGGTGCTGCAGATAGGGAAGTCTGGTCTACTCTGCTCAGCATGCTACTACCACAACCCCTAGTAGGACAGAGGATTTATAAAATGGCAGCAGTGATGATGATAATGAGGATGATGACAATGATGATGATGATAATGAGGATGAGGATGATGGCAATGATGATGATGATGATAATGAGGATGATGGCAATGATGATGATGATGATGATGATAATGAGGATGCTGACAATGATGATGATGATAATGAGGATGATGACAATGATGATGATAATGATAATGAGGATAATGTCAATGATGATAATGAGGATGATGACAATGATGATGACGATGATAATGAGGATGATGACAATGATGATGATGATGATGATAATGTGGATGATGACAATGATGATAATGATAATGAGGATGATGGCAATGATGATGATAATAATGATAATGAGGATGATGACTGATGATGACGATAATGAGGATGATGGCAATGATGATGATAATGAGGATGATGACAATGATGATGATAATGAGGATGATGACAATGATGAGGATGATGGCAATGATGATAATGATGACAATGATGATGATGATGATGACAATGATGATGATGATGATAATGTTGATGATCACAATGATGATGATAATGATAATGAGGATGATGGCAATGATGATAATGATAATGAGGATGATGACAATGATGATGATGATAACGAGGATGATGGCAATGATGATGACAATGAGGATGATGACAATGATGATGATAATGATAATGAGGATGATGACAATGATGAGGATGATGGCAATGATGATAATGATAATGAGGATGATGATAATGATGATGATGATGATGATGATGATGATAATGCTGTTTTCTAAGTTGCTTTCTGATGTGTATGCAGAAAAAAGATATTTCCTTCTTTTATAACCCAACAGACATTTCTTTTTATTTTTAAAGAATTAAAAAATACCTAATTTAATTGGCAAATAACAAGCCTTTTTTCCCAATATACTGTTGCATATCTTGCTGACCAACCTTCAGCTGCTTTAGGTTAAGGTACTTTAGAGACAGGACACTGTCCAATGACTGCTGCTCAGCACTGGAGCTTATCACATCCTTCCTGGGTACCATAAGCACATTGCAAACCTGCTAAGGTAAGGCCAATCTCATATTAAAGCATATAGTGCTGCTCATGGAGTGCAATTTCACACTATCGATGTAGTTTCCATATTCAGCTTGTGTCATTTCATAAACATTGTCTTTGTGCTATGATAGGAAGATTATACCTAACTAGTAGATATTAATATCCTGAAGTTACCTCAGATGCCAGAAATCATTTTATGGGCATACAGAATGAGGGATGTGCCAGCCCTTAAATGTATAGCATGCATTTGGAAATAGACCAGTGGATGGCATGTACACGCGTTATTCATAGTGCAATCACCTGCTACTAGGGGTGTATAATCTGGCATGTATTCAATGGTCTCACCTGACAGGCACAAATAGCATTTATCATGTTAGTTTTGGAGGCTACTGGACACAAACTCTGTAACTCTGTCATACTAACTTCAACTTGAAAAAGCTTTGCATTGGGCAGGTGAAAGCGTTTGTATTTTGGTTTTATAATAAATTTGGTTTCAAGCTATTTTCAATGTGCCTGGACCGTTCGTATTTGTGTAAACTTAGAAAGTTGCTAGAATAAAAGGTCTTGTGTCACCATGCATTTCCTGAAGGATATGAAGTCTGAAACTCAAATGACTGCCATTATTTAGTGAATTCAGTCCTCAATGATATGCCACAAAAATTAAGAAAATTACAAATTTTCTGAGGAACGGACCAAAAATATGAGGAAAAATCTGGACATTCTGCAAAAATCTATAGAGATGCGAGGTATGCCTGAAGGTAAACTGCAACATAAGCATCTGGTTTATTTTAGCTTTAATAGTATTTCCTTCGAATGCTAATAAATCATAATATTGCTTTCTTGAGAACAATACATACAGCATTTGATTCTAAGTATGCTCTTCAATATTTTTGCTTACTTTAACATTAGCAAGGCTGTCTTTTTCTGCAAACATATCCATAGCGTTAGTGAAAGCCCCAAAAGTCTTCAAAAGCAGCAAATCATGAAACCGTAGGCAATATGCAGTATAACAGAGTGTTTGCCAAGAAATTGTACTCTAAAGATGTGAGGGAATAATTATGCCCTTCTGAGTGAAGCTGAAAAGGTCATAATCATTAGTACATATCCTTAGTGTATATCTTGAGAAGTATAATTTCCTACCAGTTGTTATACCAGGTAATATCAGAATGTAGATTTTCTTAATTGCATTTATCTTTTGATTTTGATTGAAAATGAAGATACTAATACCAGCTCAGGTCACTAGCCTAGTGGGATTAAATCAGTTAACAAAAGATAAAATAAAACATAAAATAAACTAAGATTTTTTTTTGCAGACACTGTTTCAGTTTGACAGCTTTGTTCCTTTTTTTTACTTTTTCAGAGTGATATTCATTCCCTCTGTTATCTCTGCTTCTCATCTTAGTGTGGTGCTTGGCATGTGCTCATTTAATGCTGCAGCATCGTGCTGCTTATATATCTGAGGAAGATTAATATGCTGTGTGATGTTTATTACAGGTCTGTAAGCTGATTTTTTTACATGGGGCAGCTGTGGTGGTGCAGCGGTTAGCATTACCGCCTCACAGCAAGAGGTTCTCCGGTTTGGTTCTCAGCTGGGGTGCCTTCTGTGCAGAGTCTGCATGTCCTCCCTGTGGTCGTGTCAGTTTCCTCCGGGTGCGCCACTTTCATCCCAAAGACATGCAGTAGGTGGGCTGCACACTCTAAATTGGCCCTAGGTGTCAGTGTATGTGTGTGTGTGCCTTCTGTGGATGGCTGGATGCTGGGCTGGCAACTCAACACAGTACAACCCCACTGCCAATCATAAGCAGATAGATGATCCGCTGTAGTGACCCCTAACCGGGAACAGCTGAAAGAAGAAGAAACTGAATTTTTTCCATGGATACCCATGCATTATGTTACAAAGTTGTTAGATAAGTTGTCTGATGGATTATGCAGTTACACTACTAGCCCAATCCTTTACAATCTTCAGGTAATGCTGCCAGAATGTGAGAATGACTACAAAGTTTTTAAGCTTTTGAATCATGACTTGATAGTAAAGGCCACAGCCTTAGTAGTTTCCATATGAACTTTTTTGTTGATATTTTGCACCCTAAAAATCTTCTAAATGGGTAGTTGAACTGCCATTTATCTTGTTAAAAGTATTCAAACCAGCTCTTTTAGGCTGTCTAACATTTTTAATACCTGAAGGGTAGGATTAAAAAATACAAATTAAAAAATGGTTCTTTGCTGGGACCTCTTCTGTTTGGCATCTACTTTTCTGAAGTAAAAGTCAATATCAAAGAGCTCTGGCTGACTAAGTTTGCAGATGACTGCAAGCTAGGAACAGTCATTGAATTGCCGTATCACTTAGCCATCCTGCAGGAAGGTTTGTTCCAAATACATAATCAGTGCCAAAATCATCGACTAAAACTAAATGCCAAAAATGCATTATTGTATCCTTTTTAAGTTAGCTACCCCCAGTGAACTACCCCATTAACAATATGCTCTTGAGAGTTGACCCAGTTTTTCAGGACTTGGGAACTTAATTGGACAATGAACTAACTTTTGACCAATGTACATTTATTGTTATAAGAAACTCCTTCTGCATTGCACAGTCTATAAACAAGGGAACTGTGTTTAGATCTAGGGGTGTCACTGTCCCCCTATACTCAGCCCTCAGTAAGCCAATCATTGTATACAATGCCCCCTTTGGCTTGTATCTGTCCAGACACATGCAACAACTGGAAACCCACAGAGATACATTACTAAAAGGATACAAGGCCTAAACAACATGTACTAAATGAACCAACTGAAATGCCTTTATACTCAGTATCCCATAGACTGCTAAGAGGTGACCTGTGTCTGGCATACAAGGCATCCTCCATACCCCATTATGGAAGGATTTCCTGCACATCAGAAAGTCAAACGGCATCAGCAATACTCAGTCCAGGGATCTAAATCTATTCTGCAAAATTGACAGAATGGTTTGGAAGTACATCTCACAGACATACTGCTGCTGTAGAACAGACTCCCGTTCCACCTAAAATAAAGTTCATCACTGTCCATATTTGAGTACAACTTAGATCCATGTATGGGAAATAGAAAATGTACCCTAGGACTACCCCTTGTACTACTGATGTATGGTTACCCTCAAATTATGTATGTTGTGATTTAATTTACTCTCATTAGAGCTAATATATAATTATCAACCATGGTAGGAGTAAAGCCTATCTATAACCAAATGGGATAGGTTATTTCAAGCAGAAAAAGGGACACTGGCTAGCCTGAAAATGGCCCGCAAGGGCAGTTAAGCTAATACTTAGCTATGAACCTATAAACCTATAAAGCATGGCAATATCACTTATACCACTCTGTACTGGAACCTTCCACCTCAGAAGCACATTGCCCTACAAGAATTTGATGTGTAGTTAGTTGGTTGGCCATTATCTCTCTGTTTTTTGTTTTCTTAGCATTACCTTTTCCCAGCTGTCATTCTCATAGTTTGAATAGGAATAGGAATTTTTATGGCAATTTATTTTACCCATGTTGAGTGTTTCTTTTTTCCCACAGTTGCATGATTATTAAGAAAGGAGGTGAGGAGGGGAAGCACATGGCATGGGGGTGCAGTGATTTGTTGCCACCTCTAATTTATTTTCTGCACTGGTGCTGTTAAGGATAGTGTAGCTGATTAGTTGTGACTGACTAATAAATAGTTTGGGTGGCTGGGGACTGAGTATTTATAAGGGAACCTATGAAATATGCCAGTAACCACAGAGACCTCATTTGGTACAGGAACATCAAAACAGAGACAAATGAGCAAATAAATGAACCTTTTTCCTTTATTTTCATCTGACTTATAGATTAATATCATATGCAGATGCCTAGTAATGAAAGACACATTTTAAAGAAATGGTTAGCATTAAATTTTATGGAAATTAGTTGTAGTTCATGGTTAAATATGCTCATACAGACAGGACCATTGTTCCTCACGTGCACTGCGTATAATAGAGGTACTGTGATTCTGTAGTTCTTTAAATGGCCTAGGTTTTGGTAAATGTTTCTCTATATACTCTGTGCTTCAGGAGCCATTTTCATGGCTCCCCTCAAGGATTATGCCATTGCATTGCATATGCTGCATTCTCTTGAAGCAGCCAACATCCTTTTAATGAATGGAAAATCATTTTGTGTGTCTTGACCAAATTTTAGTTTAGATTTCACCAGTAGCGTGGCAAGTTCCAGATATCAAGCAAACATAACAAGTCTCAGTTTTCAGCTATGCTCATAAATGCATCTTCCATAATAATACATTATGTGCTTAGACAGTCTGCAGGATGAAGCATGTGATAGTTGGTTCACTCCTTATTCTCAGGGTGTGTCTTGAAGTGATGATATGATTCGCTTCCACATTAATCTAACTGCAAAGTGTCCTTCAGAGTAACATAATAAAAAGCATGGATTTCACATGCCTGGGTAGGCATTACAAAATTTACCAGGCTGAAACTAGGTATGGATAGCAAAGTTGTTTCTGTCTTTTAGTGCATCATTCAGCACCACTTTGCTGGTTGTTACATCAGTTTCAGTTGTCAGGTACAGAGGATTGCACAGATCAAATACCGCAGTTCTTAAAGCTATCTGTGTTCTCCAAAACTTCAGTGAGAAAGTTTGCTTACTTGCTAGACATACATGCATACATGCATTCTAGCTGAGGTCTACCTATACCATAGTCCTCACCTCACTATATAACTGGGGCATAATATATCAAGTTAGTGTGTTAACCTGACTTTTAACTGATAATGGCAGTCCCTGTAGAGCATTAACTGTCATAGAGGACAAATTGGGCCCTGTGTTATGACACTACACATGCAAGTACTTGCATATTTCTCAACTGGAAGAAAAGCAACATTTCAACTAGAACAGAATGTTCCAGACTGCCAAACAAAATATATTTATTACAATTATATGAACATATCACATTCAAATTACAAAACAATTGGACATGCTTGAATATACCTACTTTTAAAAACAGGGTCTAACTTTAACCATCGAATGCAACTTCCATCGAATGGCTGAACATCAAATCTATCTATTGAACGTTCATTCAGCAAACATTAATTTCATTGACAGGAAAGTAACTAGTTGGCGACCACTTCCCCGTGTGCCCCACTGCAGTATTTCAAACCCACCCTAACTATATATACCAACTCCGAGATCACACTACAGTGGGGAAAAGGGCAGATAGGAAAGTGGCGGCCAACTAGTTACTTTCCCCTTTGATGAAATGAGCATTCGCTGAATGAACGTATGATGGATAGGGTTTGATGCTCAGCCATTCGATGGAGGCTCCATTCAATGGCTGAACATTGACCCTTTAATAACAAGCATAGACAACACCATTCATTCCCTATGTGTTCTGAAAAAAACAAAACTCTAGTTTTGCATGCTGCTGCCTTAAGGGGGGCTTTGTATAGCCCCCTGAGAAAATAAATGCTGAACTTTTCCCAGATTTTTCTTAACAGACTGACCAAGGTTACTGTAATTAATGAAACTTTATGCTTAGGGTTTGCAAAGAGATAGTGTTATTTTTCTGAGTGGAGAAGAGTTTAACATTTAGTGGTTATTTGAGGTAGAAATCTGGACAAAGCCTAAAATAATGGGGGACAAAGTCCCTAAAATTTGGACAAATTTTAAATGTTGATCTTATAAACTTAGAAAGATTTTAGACTAACTGGATTTGTATTAGCATTTATTTCTTGGAGGATATGAAGTCTGAAACTCAAATGTATGTCATTATTTAGTGACTTCAGTCCTCATTGATTTGCCAGAAAACTACAAATTTTATATGGAAAATAACAAAAATATGAGTCAAAAATCTGGACATTCTGTGAAAATTGGACAGTTGACAGGTATGGTTTTCTACTTTGACTTGCACTTAATTATTTTAAACTGACTGCTACTGTTTTACTACATATAAAGAGCATTTAAATTACTTTTGGAGGAAAAAAATGCCTGTCATCTCTAAATGTTGTTTTCTGAACTGTTTGAATTTAAATCACCTTGGTCCAGGGTGATCTCGTCAGAGAATAAGTTGTTTTTTTTGTGGCATTGTACTTGAGTGTTCCTTTTTGCTGTGTTGTTACATTAAGAGGACCAAATCATCTTTCTTGTGGCAGATGGTGTTTGCCTTGCCTTTCTGAGTTGGGAAGCATTCTAGAAGACTAAGGAGTTAAATTTCAGTTTTCTTGTCATTGCAATAAATTGGATGTGTTTACTCATCTCTCATTCCACAGAGCTCAGCAAAGTTTGTCATTCCCGCCTGTGATAAGAAGTGTTTCCACTGTATCCACTACCATCCAAGCAAAGATGCACTTACCTTCATTATTGAAATGATTGTTACTGCTTTACTGCATTTAAAGAGTATTTAAAGTACTTTTCATGTAAAAATTGCCCTGCTGTAGGGTAAAATAACCAGGGAGTAAGTTGTTTTGCTGTTACACTGCACTTGAGGGTTCCTTTTTGCAGCAAAAGGTGTTTGCCTGGTGTTTCTGAGTTGGGAAACACTCTTGAAGAGCTTAAAGTGTAATCACATATTGACCAGAAGGTTTAGGAGTTAGATGTCCGTTTCATTTCTGTTGCTATAAATTAGGTGCATTTGTGTGGAGCTGCTCACCAGTCAGCAGCATTTGGCAGGGCCCTGTACAGAGGCAAACGCCTGGACAGTAACGTTTACCTATATAATCAGTAGTAGGACTGTACGCTGTAACTTAGTAAGGCATTGTGCAGAGTTAAGCTTAGAGAAGATAGCGTGTGCATGTAGCAGCACTAATACCATACCTTAACACTATCTAACTGTACTCCATAACCATGGAGAACACCCTAGGGGACCTCTGTAGAACCCAGTCTTCAAACCATAATAGCCTACATTAATACAAGTCTAGAGAACATGGATGTGCAATTTCCAAATGTGTTCACAGCCAGCTTGATAGATATGGGCATACTGAGATATAGTAGAAATTGTGTTATGTTCACAGACATCCTTTTAATCCTTAAAGAAACTAACACAGTATGCATGAAATGTTCATATACAATTTCCTTGGAGGCAAAAATATCACTTACAAGCAAGGTTGTTAAAAACACAGACTACATCCACCACACAGATAGTCCATCTTATACTGAGGCACTAAAAATCAATATTCCCAAAATCTCAAAGACCTCCTAAGCCTACAGACAAGAATGACTATCCTCAGCAGTCTCTAATGCACACACTAAAAGCAACATGAAACACCAGACATATGCATACACCCAATGGACCCCCAAGAAAGAAACACATAAGGCAAGCAAACCCTTTATCCAGAACTCTTGTCATAGGGGACTCTATTATGCAACACCCAGATGCCCAACTCACCAGACTGGACAAGGAGAAGATAGTGGTTAGTTCCTTATCTGGAGCCAGTATCTGCCAGGTTACCCACACACTCAAGTCTATGTACCACAGGTACCAGTATGATTCTCTTGTAGTCCATGTGGGTGTAAATGGCCTGATACATACATCACCTGACTGTATGAAGACAGTCATGGATCTGTCTGAATACGTATCTGAGAAACATATGTGTATTGCATTGAGCAGCATTCTATCTTCACCGGTAATGATGCCACAGTATGAATAAAAAATCGACTGACTTTAACAATTATCTTAGTTTCCAGTGTTATTCCAGGGGGATATTGGCTAAAATTTTATCCATCCCCTTAGTGCTTTTTTTAGGCAATGCCAAACTGACAAAACAACTGACATAGCAAATAACACCCAAAGAAGGGTAAATGTGTTACTGCTCAATGTTAGGAGCCTTAACAAGAAACTCCACACCCTACAAGCTCTCCTCACTCTGGAGAATGTAGATATCTGTGCTGTTACTGAGACATGGTTTAAAACCACAGAAAGTATTCTGGCAGTGCAAGGCTTCAGTATCTTCCACACAGTTAGACCATGAGCTGCACAGACAAGGACAAAAGGTGGGAGTGTCTCAATTTACATTAGCAGCAAGTACACCTCTAGGTTGGTTAAACAGGATGATGTCCTGGAGTTCATCCATGTGCAAATCACCATAAATAAAGTCACTATCTATGCCCCAAGAATCCTATAACTTTTACCTAGACCTACTGGATGCACTAAGCATCCCTCAGTCATGGGAGACTTCAACTACCCTTCTACTGACTGGCAAACATACACTACCACCAACTTGCAGGGACAATGTTTTCTGGACTTTATTAATGCAAATAACCTTGACTCCAAGTTTACAGATGACTACAGATTGAGAGCTATCATAGATTTATTGACTCCAAGTTTGCAGATTACTGCAAATGGAGAGCTATCATAGAATCCCCCATGACACTAACATTCTGCAAGGTGGTCTAACACAGACAGATGACTGGTGCTATGGCCATGGATTAAAACTCAAAACCAAGAAATACATTATAATGTCTTTTGGGAAAATGTCCACCCAGGTTAATTGCACTATTGATTAGATGTTCCAAAGAAGTGAGCAGGTAGTTAGGGATCAGTATAGACAGTAATCTGGCTTTTGTCATGTAGCCACGGTAGGAAGAAAATCATTCTATTCTGCCCAGCTTATAAATAATGGTATGGCATCCAGGTACAAGAAAGATATAGTACCACTTTATTATGGCCCTTATCAAGACCATCACTGAGTACAATGCCCCCTTCAATATGTACTTCATCGGGCATATGCAACAAATGGAACACTCACAGAGATTCCTCACGAAAAGAATACAGGGTATTAACACATTGTCATATACAGATCACCTTAAAGCCCTATCTCTATAATTAGTAACCTTCAGGATACTGTGAAGCAATCTATGCCTAGCATAAAAGGCATCCTTACATCCAGACCTAATGGACCTTTTGCACATCTGCAAAGCAAACAGCACAAGAAACACTAGATCTATGGATTTAAACTTTCCTTGTGACATAACTAGTACATGCTGGTGAGACAGATACATTTCTCAAAGGATCCCCATGCTCTAGAATAGGTTATCCATCCATGTGAAGTAGAGTCCATCCCTAATCCTATTCAAACCTAACCTTGACCACTGGATGGGAAATTGAAAATTCATCCCAGGTCTGCCCCCCCCCCCCCATGTCTCTGATAGACAGTGGCTAACAGCAACTATTTCCTAACTAACATAACCATCCCCCCACCAAACATTTAACAATCTCCTAACTAACATACTCCTCCAGGTAGACATCCATGTAACATGGGGTCACAGTTGTGTTGGGTTGCATGGCTAGGGTTATAAAGACTCTGGTGGTTGTTAGCCCAGTATATACCTATGAAACTACAAACCTATGAAATACTCTTGAACAGCTCAGCTTCTAAAAGAAGCACTTGGTAGGGATTGGTATACCCCTATGAGAAGGCGGTATACAAATTATACAGCTGATATCTGATATAAGTGGAATTTCCAGCATTATAGATGCCACATTAAAAGAGAGTTGCCATTGCTTTTGAGTAGATAGGCAAGACCAATGCATGTGAGTATAGTCTATGCCTGAGGTACTGCAATGCCAGTAGGTGCTAGCACCACTATAAAAAGTGCCTCTGAAATTTATTTTGAACCACTGCTACTTAACGAAAGTTTTCCAGTGGGAAAAATAAATAAATAAATAGATGTGGTGAAATAGTGACCATAAATTGGAAGCTCATATGTTTATAGGTTCATATGTACTAAGTAGGCTATTCATCTGTGGGGATCATAAAAAGTCTAGCCTTACATTCTCAGGGTAGTTTTTAGCCCTTATATTTTTCATACAAATAGCTCTGAGGAAGGCAGAACAAGGGAACATAGGAACATACTAGGCAAGTGACCACTGGGACCATAAGGTGCCTATCCATACACACCTTTAATCTGACTCTTTGCAAGTACTTAATAATGCTCCTCCCAAATTGAGCAGGACTGTGTATGATAACCCTTGTGTAAATTGTGTCATTCCATCCAGTCATCAATACTAGCTTTAATAATAGCCAAGCTAGTACTTTGCTTGACCTGTAGGGATAATTTATTCCATGGGCTAAGAATATGTTGAGTTAGGAACCTGTCTCTCCAGAGAGTCTTGTTTAGTTGTTGGTGAGGATTTTGGTCCTTAGTGTGGGTGTTTGTAGAGCCACTAGTTTAGCAAAAAAAAAAAATAGCAGGTCAAATAGGACTGGTTCTTTCATGTCTTAAAAAGCAAGACACAGGTCACCTTTCAGGAGCTTGTTGGCTACTGAGAATAAGGAGAGTTGTGCTAATCTAAGCAGTGTATTTGAAAGATTTAATATCCTTAAATTTCTTGGTTAGAGATCTTTTGGACCTTTTTATTTGAGCAATATGCTTGGATTTGTACATAACGAAGGGGGCAGTGTATTCATTTAATGATGGGTCTAATATGGGGGAAGAGTATAGTGGTAGAATAAGTTCTTTGGGTCTTGATGATATTCCCTTGGAAATCAACTAGGCCATATAGAAGGATTTCTTGACTGAAGTGGAAACATAATGATGAAATGAGAGACAACTATCCACCCAAATACCTAGGTCTCTTATGATCATATCTGTCTAAAGACTCCCTCCTGGGTGATGAAAGCAAATTTCTCTTAGTTGCTTAAACTGATAGAGCTACTTTCTGTTTTACATGCTCCATTTTGTTTTCTGTTTAAGAAATCTGCTTGGTCTCGTGTTTTTTTGTTCTATGTTTTAGATAGACAAATTACCTAGGCTGCACATTTTTCATGTTTATATTTATTGGCTAATTGGCTTCTTGAGTGATACTTAAATACACAGGGAATTTCTGGGTCTTGGTCTTTTCTGATAAGACTTAAGACCTTCAAAAACTACATGCATTATTGATGACTCCCTACTAGTTATTTTTCTCACCCGCCCTCGCATTCTTTGACCTGCTTTGTAAACTTGGTGATTTTAAGCCTCCTAGCCTTTCTGTAACTTGAGCTTTATAAGCCCCTCCCCCTCTGCACTGCTGTTTATATTGTGCATTATTTGTTGGCCTTTCCTTGTGCCTATTTAAAAAAAAAGTGCATTTTGCCTTTCATTGTCTGTTCTTCTGCTTTACTTGCTCTGAATTCATTATCTAGTTAGCTGGTGGATAAAGTAACATATTTTTAAACTCTAGCAGGCACTTTTCTGTGTTTTTATATCAAGAGGACAGTGGATGTTCCATCTAATTGCCATTGGTGGTAGCCTGGTCTGTATAGGTTTTGGAAACATACTACAGATTTCTGCGTGTACTTGTTTTACTGGATGGAGGGCTTATTAATCAGTTCATCTTGTTTTTAGTACCTTCATAAATTCTGCACAATTGAGTGGCTCTTGAGTCATTTCGAAGCACTTTTACAGAATAATCATACTTGTTATAAACTGATTAAAGTACACTCCTGTATTTATATCTTTAAGTCTGTTTGTGGTAGCATTTCACTCTGGACACTCTTTTTACTGTACTTTTACATTGAAAGGACTGTAATTATTCATCTAGTGGTAGTAGGTGTTTGCCTGGTCTATCTGAGTTGGTAAGCACACAAAAGAGTGCCAAGTATTGTCATTTTATTGGCCAGAGGGATAAATAGTCAGTTTTCTGTACTTCCAATGCTGGTATAAATTTGGCACATTTGCACAGAGCTGTGCCAGTGCCCTGTACAGATGCCACTGTCTGGAAACATTGCTTTTTTTATTATACTGTGAAAGTTTACTGTGCTAGTTATCTTATTATAACACCCAGGACTATTGCTGTTCAGAGAGCATCTGCTGATTTGAGACTGAGCAGCATCGCTGGTTAGGTTAGCTGCAGATTACACCAAGTAAGCATTATTCCCTCATCCGGTCACAAACACCCTCCACTGCTATCCTTCCAAGTACACAATAGGACCTGCAACCATGGATGGGCATTTTCTTGCTATCTCTCTATCCAGCTTGGTGGACATGGGTTTCCTGAGGCAATGTAACAATTGCCTTATGTACACTGACAACCACTTCATTCTCAAACAGACAAATACAGTATGTGAGAGATGTAGTTACATATTGACAATGGAGGCTAGACTTTCATAAAGAGACACAAAAAGCAACAAACAGGTATCACTCACCGCACCTGCAAAGGACCACACACATAGACCCACATATGCGGAGGTGCTCACATGTAACTTACCCAAACCTCAAAGGCCTCACAGGCTCAGTCCTTAAAAACTCTGCATATACACAAACAAGACACAATTCCCATCACAATACATAAAGCCACATTTCATTGTGCATCAGTTACCAAACCCATAAAGTGAAACACTTCACAACCCAATATTCTGGTTATAGGAGAGTCCCTTATGAGACTCAAGGATGTCCCTCTTACCAGGCTGGGCAAGGGGAAGCTAACAGTTAATTGCCTGTCAGGGGCCAGGATTCACCAGATCATGCAAGCACTGAGGTCACTTACCCCTAAGTACCAGTATGACTCAGTCATAGTCCATGTGGGTGTGAATGACCTGAAATGTACCTTGTTGGACTATATGAAGAGTGACATGATTGAGCTCTCAGAATATTTGTCACAAGCAGGTATGAGCCTAGCACTGAGCAGCATTCGACTTTTTCCAAGGATGATACCACAATACCAGCAGAAAATGATTGACTTTAACAACTGGCTTAGCTACTGGTGTCATTCCAAAGGGATCCAATACTAGTCAACCTGGGAGGACATGGTTGATAGCCCGCATTGTTTTGCCATGGATAGTCTTCACCTGTCACCTCTAGGCTTTTGAATATTGGCTAAAACATTATCCACCTCTGTAGTGCCTTTTTCAGGCATTGTCAAATAGACAAACCTTCCAACATAAAAAAGCTACTCAGGACAAGCTAAAGGTGTTACTGCTCAGTGCTAGGAGTCACAACAAGAAACTGCACTCCCTGGAAGCTCTCCTCACCCTGGGGAATGTTGTCTTTTGTGCAATTACTGAAACATGGTTCAAAGCCACTGAAAGCAGTCTGGCAGCATAATGACTTTTATACTTTCTAAACACCCACTGAACATGAAAGAGCAACAGGTGGAGGTATATCTATCTACATAAAGGATAAGCACACCTCAAGGCTGGTTAAACAATGTGACATGCTTGAGATACTCCAAGTTCAACTAACCATGGGAAAAATCCATTACCGTATTCTTCCTAGCTACAGGTCCCCCACCATGAACCAGGAAACCCATACATCATACCAAAAGTTACTCGAATCACTCACCATACAGCCTGATACCATAACATAGGTGATTTTAACTACCCCTCCTTTAATTGCGAGGTGTATATGACCACTTACATGGAGGCCCAAAGATTTCTTGACTTTGTAAATTCAAATGTCATGGAGCAGGTAGTCTGTATTTCCACTAAGGGAACAAGTATCCTAGATCTAGTACTCACAAATGTCGGAGAGTGCTGTACCCCTCCCCCCAGTGTGATGTCCTCACTGTTAAGATCAGATCACAAAGCAGTCTCCATTTAAATAAAGGTCAAACTAGTCCCCCCACCTAACCCCAAAAACTTTAAGAACTTCTCTAAGATAAATTACCTCCTATTAAGGGACAGCATAGGTAGTTTCTAAGCTCCCACAAATCCAGAAAACACAGAAACCTATGCCAAGACATACATAAAAGCCCTGTTTGCCATATAAACAAAGTGGCATTACCAGACTGAAATAACCTCAGGTCAAACCACAAAAAACAGCCACCCTGGTGGACCCCAGGTGTTAATAGGTTGTGCAACAAAAGAAAAAAAATCCTATTGAGAAATAAGACGGAATGTGCACAACAGAGAAAAAAAGTCGTTCATTAGTCTACATAAGTGAATCAGGGAACTAGTCAAGTCTTTGAAACCAGACTTTGAGGTAAAAATAACCTCCAAAGCTAAAAATAACTGTAAGACATTTTTCAGTTATGTCTGAAATCTTAAGGACAATACAAAAGAATGTGTGGAATTAGTTGTAGATGGCATCACCTATACTCAGCAGGAACATACAGCAAATCTGGTGGCTGAAAATTTTAGTTCAGATTTCACCTCCTCATCACCCCCAGTTCTCCTCCAAGAAATACCATGCACCAATCTACTGCCAATTATTGCCAAAGACCAGGTTGCCACTCCAGTCACTAAAGCTATAAACAGCTTAAATCAAGGCTTATCAGTCCCATCTCTATTTAACCACAGCCTCCAGACTGGCTTTGTTCTGATAGAGTGAAGGAAAACAATAGTCATCCTTCTGCATAAAGGGGGACAATCTACTGACCCAGGAAATTACAGACCCTTAAATTTGTCTAGTCTTATATCTCAGGCCGTGGAAAGAATAATCATGGACTTTATAAATAATGACATAGGAGACTTCCAAACACTGGACCTGTCCCAGTTTGGCTTTATCAAGTGCAGGTCATGCCTACTGAATCTGCTGGATTTCTTTGAGAAATTCACTAAGGCCATGGATGTTGGTAAAACACTACATACTGCCTACTTCGACCTGGCCAAGACATTTGACACAATTCCCCACTCAGGTATTATAAATAAACTCATAAAACTGGGTATAAATTTCTATATTACCAGATGAATGCCAATTGTCTCACGGACAAGACACATGTGGCTAAAGTGGGTAAATTCAGCAATAGGCCACTTACTAGTGGTGTGCCACAGGGCTCATTGCTGTGACCACTCCTGTTCAGAATATGCTTTTCTGAAGGCAAGGCTAATGTGGAAGGCCTCTGGATGACAATGTTTGCAGTTGACTGTAGGCTGGGGGCAATCGAGTTCCCCAATGATGTAGATATCCTTCAGGACAGCCTAGATCAGACAAATGATTGATGCCAGAACCATGGCCTAAAACTAAATTCCGTTTGGGAAGTCAAATACCCCTACAAATTACAGCATCCATGAGACACCTGTAAGAGTAGACACAGAGGTGAGAGATCTAGGTACACAGATAGATAGTAGCCTGAATATTGACCTCCATGTGTCCACAGTGGTGAGGAAGTCCTTTTATGTGGCACAACTTATAAGTAAAGGTATGGTATCCAGATCCAAGGAAATTATAGTCCTGCTGTAATCAGCCTTCATTATACCAATAATCGAGTACAATATGCCATTTGTAATATACTTGACTAGGCACTTACAGCAGCTGGAGAGACCTCAGACTTTCCTCACAAAGAAAATACAGGATGCAAACAACATGAACTATGTGGATAGACTAAAAGTCCTGTCCCTTTACTGTGTCTCCTACCAATATTAAGGGTTCACCTATGCCTGACCTACAAGGCACTCAAAAATCCAGCCCTGATGGAGCTGCTACACATCCAAAAGACAAACAGCAAGAGGCGCACCTGATCTAGCGACTTAAACAGAACATGCTGGACCGATAGATGTGTGTCTCATAGGTTGTGCTGCCCTTTCTTTGGAAGAAACTTCCTATTCACATTAAGCAGAGCCCTTCCCTGGTGCTCTTCAAACACAATTCGGATCAATGGATGGGGAATCACTAATTCACACCTGGGGTAGTGCATATGTCCCTTATGGACAGGGATAATCTATAAGACACTCAACACACACACATGCACAAATCCATGCCATCCTCTTGCCCCTTGGGGCTATATATTGGGTAAAATTGAATTATATTGGCCAGGCTTGTAAGAGCCCTTAAGCTGTTTGCCTAGTAATCTCCTATGAACATGAACCTAGGAAGAGGAGTAGTACTATGAGGTGGCAGCAGCTTTTCTGCTAAATACTGCTATGCTGCACTTTGTCTATTTAGTTTAAGACCATTTTTGGCTCATTTACTTATTTCCCCTTTCCATTAAGCACATGGGAGGTAAGCCAGGAGTAAATTTGCAATTTCCCATCCATTCATCTAAATTATCACTTTATGCCATACCTCTCAAACATTTGAAAAAGCCTAAAATAATGGAACAGACAAACACCTGAAAATAGGGATAAATGTTAAATGAAACTTTAAAAATTGTTAGAATAACATGATTTATGTTAGCATGCATTTTATTTATTTATTTTATTTTATTTTACATTTGTTTACTGGGGAGGTCCAACAAGACAGAGCTGTCCGTTTTCAGCGGAGGCCCGGGGAGAAACTCTCCAAGAACAATTGCTAACATACTACACAAGATATTTACACATTCAGTTATAAAAATATAGCAGACAATAACATATGATTGCATAAGATATTTACATAAGCATTTTCTGAAGGATATTAAGTTTGAAACTCAAATATACGTCATTATTTAGTGACTTCAATCTTCAGTGAGTTGCCAGAAAACCAAAAAAAAACAATTATGAAGATCAGACCAAAAATGTGAAGCAAAAATGTGGACATTCTGCAAAAATCTGGACAGTTCAGAGGTATGATTTATGTAGAGTAGAAGATAGTTTCATAGAAGAGGTATTCTCTGTGATACATACCTATCCTTCCAACATATTGCATTTATGTTGCAATAGAGACTGAGATCCCTTGATTGGGTGTTAATGCTACCACTGAACTTGTGAATGTGTAATAGGTCTGACAGGATAGTGTTTGTTGAGGATCTATATGTGAGGCAGAGGTTGCCTCTTAATAGTCTGTATGATACTTAGTGGAGGGACATGGCTTTGAGATGGTTTTCATAGTTTTTGTGACTTATGCCCTTGATCTTCTAGTGAGAAAGCATTGTGGTCACTCCATTTGTTACAGGGCTCTTGACAAGTACATACTGGACGAGGAATTAGATTCAATCATTGGTCTGATGAGAGCCAAGGACATTTGAAAGATTACATCCCTATACCTGGATAACATGCATTGAGATATAAGCTATGTGATGAAAAATGGACTTTCTCACAATAGTAGATATGTGGTGATCAAAGGACATTTCATTGTTGACATAGGTTCCCAGATCCCTGACAATGGGATCAACTTTCAGGGGTGAGTTGTCAGAGTGATAGCTACAAGAGAAGTCATTCTTGTAGAAGGATATGATTATACATTTCTTGATATTTAGTTTTAACTCATGGTTTTGACACAAACTATTGTTTTAAGAAAGATCTTGCTGCAGGTTTTTGTTCTCTTCAGAGTTTACTATAATACCAAGTTTACAGTCATCTGCAAACTTGATCAGCCATAAGCACTTAACATCTGTTTTGATTTCTGAGAAGAAGTAAATCCCTAAGAGGAAAACTCCAAGGACAGTACCCTAGGGTACACTGCTAGTGACAGGTTTTTGGAGCAGATGCCCACCCTATTTTCTGGGTTCTGTTTGTAAACCAAGTTGCTATCCAGTGAGTTTTGCATAGGTTTACATTTAGTTCAGGGAGGTCTAGGTAGGTGGTGGTTACTGATTTGTCCTCATCCAATGCTTCATTAACTTTCTCAAAGAAGTCAACCAGGTTTTGTAGGCGGGATCTGCCATTAACAATTACAAACTAGTTTGAATCAAGATTGTGTATATTATTTATGTCCTTATTTATTAAATCCATAATAATCCTTTCCATAGTCATACATGATGAGCCTGGTCAGGCTTATGGGTCTATAACTACTCACTTCCATTAATACGCCATGTCTGTGCAAGTGGATGAATTTTGCCATCCTCTATTCATCTAGCACAAAGCCTGTTTGGTGGGTGATATTGAATAATCTCTTTAGAGAGTCAGACAAGTCATGTTTCAGGCTAATCAGAAAGCATCTGAATATGTTAGCCATCCCATGGAACTAGTGTTCTTGGCCTTGGATGGTTTGTTCTTGGGAGACTTGAAGGGGAGATGTAGATGCAGGTATTTGATTTGGCAATGGGAGGGCAGGGGAGTGAAGTTTGAACTAAATTTGTCTGCTAGTATAATGGTTATGATCTGAGTATGTGATGTCCTTTACCGTATTGCTGGGAATTGTTTGTGAGATCTTTAACATAGTTAAGAAGGCTTTGTGGTTATCCTTCACTTAGTGACTATTTTTACCTCATATCTGGCTTTGGTTGATTTGTAAAGAGTCCAGAGTTCCCAGTTAACATTTTTGTTACAATAGTGTTATTAGCATCTTGAGAGTAAAAAAAAAATTGGCATGTATTGAGTTTTTTCATTTCTTTTATTATAGAGCTGTTTATATTAGAGTTCCACTATATGGGTTTATTTTTAAATTTGGTGTTATATTTACTTCTGAGGGGGACAGATATAGCTTTGCACCTATTTGCACGTGCATAAAATTTGATGGAAAAAGATTCTGCATAAGAAGTAGAGTTGTTAGGATGGAAGGAAGTTTTGAATCAGGCAAGACATTGCTCAGTTTTGGTAGACTAGCCTTGGCATAATCTGTGAATGCCAAAATATTGGCATATGCTTCCTACTTCAGTCTTAAGCTGAATGTGACTGATTTCTGTTGTATTTGACCAAGGAGGACTTTACAATTGGTGCAGAGCAAAGCTGCTCTGTATTGTTAAGGTCCAAGTCCAAAATTCTGTCACCATTCCCTGGGATATGTTCTAGCTTGTCCAGAGACTTTGTATTAATGAAGTCCAGAACTTTCTTGGCACACATGCTTGAGGATTTATAAGTCTCATAGTTAATGGAGGGGTAGTTGAAATCACATAGGAGAATAGTGTTTTGCTTAATGCATAAGGACTTCATAATAGTTAGGTAGGAGGTATTGGCTGAGAGGGTCCTATAGTTATCTGTAATTTGATAAGGAGTTTTGTAAATAGTAAGCTGAATATGGAGGAGTGCCAGGTCATTAACTTGTCTGCTGAGTCTGGGGATTAATTTTTTTAAAGAATATGTAGGCATTGCTGCCTTTAGTGCATTCATCTAATGCCGTGAGCCTGAAAGTATAATAGCCATTGAAACCTTGCATTGATGGAGTCCCCTTAATGGTTCTGAACCCCAGTGGTCTAATAGATAAGACACTGGCCTCCTAAGTTAGGGATTCTGAGTTTGAGTCCCATCTGCTGTGAAATAATCTGGGTTGAGGTTTGGTATAATGGTTAAGATGTTCACTTTGTCGTCACAAGATATAGGGATGGATTCTCACCCTTAAAATGGAAATTGGTTAGGCTTAAAATGGCCCAAAAGGGCAGGTAGCCTAGTACTTACCAATGATCCTATGACCCAGGTCTCTGTGATGATGCATATATCAATATTTTTCAGGTTAAGGAGTGCTTGGAGGGAGGCTCTTAGCACTGAGCAGCAATATGTTATCTAGATTCTGTTTTTTTATGGTGGAAACTTTTGAGGACTGATTTTGCCTAAAAAATCACTATAGGGGTGGATAAAGTTTTAACCAACATATGAAAGCCTTGTGGAGACAGGCACAGGCCATCCCTGGTTAAAAAAAAAAAAAGTAGTTAGGAGTGTTTATCATCTCCTCCCAGACTGATATATACTGAGCTCCCTTTGAATTACTTTGAATGACTCCAGAAGTAAAACCAATTGTTAAAGTCAGTAATATTTTGCTCCTATTGTGGCATAATATTTGGTGATGGTAAAATACTGCTCAAGGCTAGGTTGATTAATGCGTCAGTCACATATTCTGAGAGCTCAATCATTTAGAGCCCAAGGAGGTACATCTCACGTCAAATGCACCCATGTACATTATGACTGAATCATGCCAAGGACCTGAATGCATGCATGATGTGGTGAATGCTAGCACCTAATAAGCAAAAGACTATCACCCTCTTCTTGCACAGCCTGGTTAGTGGTGCATCAGCATGTGTCACAATGGAATCACCTAGGACTAGGAGAATAGATTGTGTTGAGTTTTTCCTTATGGGCTTTTGCACCATGTCAATGTGACTCTTAGATGCATACATTTCTCAGGTACTTTAGAGAGACAGATGCATGTTTTATGGTAGGTGCTGCCTGTGTTGTTGTCTGTTTATGAGTTACTCGGGGTACTTGTTTACATTTAGGAGGTTTTGGGGTTTAGGTGTAGGCCTATGTGTTTAGTCTGAACTATTTGTGATTGCATTAATGTGGTGTTATGTACTGCTGATAACCTGGACATTACATGTAGCAGTGTGGGAAAGCTTTGTGTGAGATCTTCTTATTAGAGCTTTGACTCCAATAACATTGTAAAACTTTATCTCTCATACACTGTGGCAGTTTTTTTTAAACAAGAAACATATTTATTAAATGATCACATATGACATAGGCAATCATACATTTATATAAATGAAAACAAACCACATTGATATAATTTTAGTTGCAAACATACATCACAAACCATATTGACATAATTGTATTTCAAACATTATACATCACTTCTAATCTATCCAATCACTGTCAGTCAGACATTATATAGTTCATTCATATCCTGCCTTCTTTTAAACCTTGTCCCTCCTCTGCATAGATTGTTCACACAATCCCCATTTTTCCTATGTAATTTACTCCTACCCTTTTCTAAAGATCCCAATTTCAGATTTATCTCTGTTACTATATTCACTACTTTTAGTACAGTTCATTAACCTTTGATTTTCATTTTCGAGTAATTGCTTTTTTTGGCAACCACCATAATTAGACTCAGTAAGGCCTTACTGTGTGTAGGCAATTCTAATTCTGTATCATAGCTTAAAAAATCGTTTCATTAGTTACACCAATTTGCTCACCCAGTATCTCTGACAGAGCAGTCTGCAAGGAATCTTTAACGTCTGCCAACTCATTACACTCCCAAAAAATATGTTTCCAGTTATCTCTTTCTTCCCCATCATACCTCCAACATTTGCTGTCTACCGGAGGAAAAGTTCTTTGGAGTCTAATTAGGGTATTAAAGTCCTCTGATTGATTCTTATAGTTATCATGCAATATTTTGTATGCTCTACTAATTATTCTTATTTTAACAGCAGCTTCTTTTTTAGATTTTACTAAAAGCTCCACCAGTGCTGATCTTTCATTTAGAATCCCTCTGTTTCTTTCTACTTGCTTATACTCTGATATCAATCCCTTATAGGGAAAGCAGTCTCTGTCCTACAGTCCAAATAAATTATTGGCCTCTTCCCATTCTATTACCTTTCCCTCTGTAAATATTTGCTCCCAATATCTTGGTTCTTTTACCAGTTTTCTCCAATAAATTCAAGCCCACTCTTGCCTATTGTCTATATCCCTAATTGTAGTCATCCCTATCAGCAGAATCTCCTTTTTCCATTCCCATGTTGGCTTAGTTCTTATAATACTTTCTGCTACTTTATGAATATAGTATTTTGAGAGGCTTTTGATATTTTCCTTAAGTATCTGCATTCAAAGTCTCACTTTTTCCTTGTTTTTTGAGCTTCCCCCCTGTTTCATCATCATTCCTTTCCACTTTGAATTATAGGTTTCTGCTTGTGCTATGTATAGGAGCCTTAACGGTGTAGATCTGAAATATCCCTACCAAACGAGTAAACCCAAACCACCTTGTTCAATTGAAAGAATAAGTTTATCCCATTTGACTGTTGCCATTTTCCCCTCCCAGATAAAATCCTTCAGCTCTTTATTAATTGCTATCCATGACTTCTCCTCTAGTTGATAAAATATGCCTGACCTTTGTATAAAACTAAAGGGACTAAAACATTTTAACTGCTTGTATCTTGCTATCCATACCCATATAACAGAGTTTCCAATTCCTCAGTTTCTGTATTATGTTTTGTTTAGTCTCTTCCCACATATCCTTAGCAGCCACACCTGAAACCTTTTTAATTCATACTCCTATGTACTTCATTTTATCATGTCCTCATAAATGTGAATATTGCTGAATCAATTCATGTGTGGGTACATAATTTACAGCTATTGCTTTTATTTAGCTTCATTAATTTTGTATCCTGAAAACATGTGAAACTGCCTCAAAATGTTTCACAACACTGAAATATCATTTTCTGGTTTTATCAGGTATAAAATAATATCATCTACAAATACAGACAGCTTTTCTGGACTACCATACCGATTATATCCTTGAATTTCTGACTCTCTTATTTTCTTTGCCAATGGTTCTAAATGTAGTGCAAATAACAAAAGGAAAGGAGGACACCCTACCTGGTTCCTCTCTGCTCAAACAGAAATTATTTGAGAGGAACCCACCCACTTTCATTTTTGCCTCCGATCCCTCATGTATAATCCTAATCAACCTTATAATTTTATCAGGGAATGCAAATGCTTATATTGCCCTGCTCATAAACTCCCAGCTTACTTTGTCAAATGCTTTCTCTGCATCAAGACCCACCAACAACTCTGGCATTTTCTTATATTCAGCCTCCCTCTGGATCATCAGTGTTCTGTTAATGTTGTCAAATGTTTGCCTTACCCTCACATTGATCCATGTCTATCAATTTTGACATCACCTTTGCCATTCTTTTAGCTATTATATACATAAACACTTTATAATCATGGCTTAGGATTGAAATGGGCCTGTATAAAGCTGGATCTCATGGGTCTTTACCCTCTTTAGGTATTACAGCTGCCATGGCTTTCTTCCATGATGTTGGTGCTTCTCCTCTTAAAATACTGTTAAACAAAATCTTCCAGATGTTTATCAGTTTTTTCCTTACTAACTTCCAAAATCCACAGGAATACCATCTATTCCTGGGGACTTTCCTGTTGTCCTGTTGACATCACCATTTTTATCTCATCTCCTCCTATCTTATCTATTAGTAATTGAGCCTCAGCTACCTCTAACTTTGGCATGTTTCATTCTTCCATAAACATTTCCATTTGTACCTTTTCTCGATCTTCATATTTCTGTGCTTTATACACACATAAAATTTCTGAAATATTTCTGGTACCTGTACAGGATCTGTTATCTTCCTTGTTATATGCTTCCTAAACTAGGTGACAACCCTTTCTACTTTTTGTTGTCTGAGTCTTTGTGTTAAATGTTTTTGATCTTTTGGCATTATCATCAAAAAGTTGCTTAGCAGCAATCTTTCTAAACTCATGCATATTTTCGAGGTAATCCTTTATTTTCTGTTTAGCATTCTGCAATTTCTCTTTTTTGTTTTCTGTGAGATTCTCCCTATTCTACAATACTTTAATTTTTGTCAGTGCCTCTAAATAATTCTTGTTACTTCTTAACCATATCTCTCTTTCTTTTATTTTCTCCCTATTTTTAAACTCCACTTTAATTTTATCCCACTCCCTATCTATATTTTTCAGAAGAAATTTCTGTCTTTTCTAATAACTGCTGAATAATTTCCATTAGCCATTCCTTAAATTCCTCTCTTTTCAACAGATAGGTGGGAAAGTGCCAGTGTCTAATTTTTATTTCATTACCCTGCTGTTTTATTCTACTTATTGGTGTGTGATTTGAAATAGTGTCAGTTTGTTTAAGAAGTAGGTATTCATCTTTCCACAAGTTCTACTTCACAAGATATTAATTTCTTTTGCAACACGTTGTCCAAGCAATAGTCAGCGAACCTGCATAACAGAGTCTTATAAATCTTCTCCATTCTAGATGCTTTCCTTATAGCATTAGAAACTCCCTTATCTCTCTTGCTGATTAAAAACCTTACAGCTGCACATTGGTTCCCAATAAAAGATTGATTTCTGCAACACAGTAGAAGATATCTTCAGAAATGTATATGTGATGACAGATACTATAACTTCACAATCAGCACATCAGAACTGTTCCAAGTATTTACGTTGAGAAAAGTCTTCCAAAGTAAATATTTCCTTTCAAATCCAAGACAAACAATGGCACTGTATTAAACCAAAGGACTTATACAGTCATTGGTGTTATAAATAAGCTTGCTCTAGAGAAACAGCAATTTTGCTCTATAGCCTGTGAAAAAATAATAATTAAGGTCCACGGTGATACCTTTCATTTTTAAGGTACAGGACACACTTCAAAGGTCTTTTTTTCGCACTGCAATTTTGCTTCTTCCCTCCCATGACATGGATTTAGGTGCTGTTTCTGCCTAATACACTTCAATGAAGACATGGTAGGTCTCAGGATTATGTGCACAATGAACCTGTCTTGAATTAGATTTGAACGAGGCTTACCTGTCTACGTTTGGTATCTTTTGTTTCCATAATAACTCGAAAATGTCCACAAGCGATGGAAACCAAAAAGCAGTAATGATAAACGGTAAACAATAATAATAGAATGTCAAGTCTTTATTTCACCACCACTTAGCAAAATCATCTTTTGTTTCCATATTAATGTTATTTCTAACTCATAAAGTTACTTAGTCATCATGTGGAGGGGCAAAGTTGACATCTGCCAATAGATCAATGGGCATGATATAGTTTTGATAGCTGTTACCTAAGCTGAAAAGAAATGGCATAAATTATTCCAACTCAGCAGCAGTTTCTGACTCCCTTAGAAATAAAGTAAAAATTCAGTTTATGTTTCTCTCCCATCTCTGGATAAGTACCAAACCCAAGCAGACCACAAACTTTACAGTTTAGTTTTTTAGAGGCACCTGCTGCATGTAAGTAAAGCCTCCCTAACACTGGAGTTTTCTGTATTAATGGGCAGTTATGAAACTGCCATAAATTTCTCTATCCGGTTTAACATGGCAAGAAGGGACCTTATTTATACACGAAGGGCTATTGCACACTGAAACACATATAGTATTGTTTTTGGCATATTGTCTTTATCAGCACAGTGAGGTATCTGGTTAAACTTGTATAACCTTACTCAACATTTCTGTGTTTATAAGAAACAGCAAATGTGAAAGTTGGCACCATTACTTTTAATCCCTGAGTATTTCAAATCAACCAAATTGTGTTTCTTCTTGAAATCACTTGGGCTGACTGGATGCAGCAAAACAGACATACCTAATGTAACCTATTCAAATTTGAAATCCACTTTCCTTAACCTGACAACCATATACAGTCAATGAATTGTACTAAATGGATTTGTGAGGACAATAAACCTAATTCTGCCATTCATTACCCTTGGACCTCAGCTTGTGATGAGTGCTACGGTAGTTCAACATTATCTGTGCTGTTCCTTCCTTTAATACAATCAACCTGACCCAACTCACCTGCACAATACTTGAAAAAGGAAGTCAAAGATGAGCTGTCCAGATCCTGGACGTATCTTAATATCTGCTTTAATAATTTGGTCAGCCTGTAGTTATCAATATATAATGCATTTTCACTTGGTCTAAGTAGCATTTGACTTTTATATGAGCCTTTAGTATGTTTAAATAGAATTTTTATTTTCTTCTACACATATTCTTTACTGTTTTATTTGTTTATTAATTTATTGTAACATTTTTTAATGATCAGGTACTTTAAAATTTTAATTTTAATTTGAAAGTCATAGTGAAACATGAAACATCAAGTCCTTTCTGATAAACCTTGTTTTGTGAAGTTTATATTATATGCTGCTGGTGACAGACACCATTGTTTGTTGGCAATCTTGTAAAAAAATATATGCATATGGTGCCAATGCCTAATGTAGTTTCAGGTGTAAGATTTCCTTACTAGCTTAATCTGATGTTGATGATCATATTTGATAATCATATTGCCAAGGTGGTTAGAAAATCCTTCTACGTGCCCCACCTAATCTCAAAAGGGTTCTCATCCAGAACAAAGGAGGCTATTGTGCCTCTCTACTCATCACTTATTAGACCCATTATAGAATACAATGCCCCATTTGGGATGTACCTTATGAGACACCTGCAACAGCTGGAAAGACCACAAAAGTACCTCACCAAGAGGATTACTGGCCTCAAACAGATGATATCGCTTACTCAGAGGTGATCTCTGCTTGACATACAAGGCCATGTCCAACTCAGAATTGATGGATATGCTCCACATTAAAAAAAAAAAAAACGAATCCCTGACAGCCACACGCTCTAGGGATATAAACCTTACCACAACAATAAATAGGACATACTGGAGGGATAGATTACTGACCCAGAGACTCTCCATGCTTTGGAATAAGATTCCAATATACATCAGGCAGAGCCCCTTGCTATCACTCTTCAAGAGAAACCTTGAAGGATTGATGGGAAACAGAAAATCTACCCCAGGGATCACTGCAGTGACTCTGCTGGACAGAGGCACAGGGAACTAATGACTCTCCTGGTCAGATGCACAGGGAACTAATCTAAGGGGGTGGCAAAAGCCAACACACTCTGGCTAGGCTTATAAATGCCCTTGGGCAGATAGCCTAGTACTTACCTATGAACCTACGAACCTATGACTGTTCTAGTCAGCTAAGCCAGATCCATAGCCATCGCTGAGTTAACCATTTTCCCTTCTGTGGGTAGATAAATGCCCCACTGATTGCTGCTAAAGGTGCTGTCATAACAGGAGGATGAATAATGATAGAACTTAGAGACCGGTGCTGGCCGCATTGAATAGGTCCATCTGAAGTTATCAAGATACAAATCTGTCTTCTTAAGTCTCTTTACATTTTTTTCCCCATGGTATTTGCTCTTTTTTCCATGGCTGCACAACCATTGGGTTAATATCTAAGTTAAGGGGTAGTGGTCCTTCCCTGTGAAATGGGCATGCAGGGGGATTTTTGTTATTTTCTTTCTTTACTTATTTCTTTTGATTCTACTGATTCCTTTATTTTATTACCTTATATGTATTTGCTTTGATGTTAGAGGATGTGATGTTCTTGCCTTCATTACTTCATCATGTATCCCTATAAATATTTTTTACAATAAAGCTACAAACAGGCACTCCAAAGGGCCAGTATTAGGAAAGTATTTCCCCACAGACACATCAACTACTCAAATATGTTACCCATTCTGTATTTATGCACACATAAAGCAAGTCTTTATGATGATCCATCTAGGGTTTGTAACCCAAACGCTATTGTTCACAAAGTTACAGGCCTATATGAGGAGGAAGATGGATCATGGGATACCACATTATAAGAGTCAAGCCATACCTGTATGTGTGAGTTTTATTACTGCTTCAGTTACAGATGTTCTGGGCTAAAGAATTCTGGCTCCACATGTCAGTTCTATACTTTTATTCTATCTTTGGCTACTTCCTACACCATTACTGGTGTTATTCTGTGGTTAAGTATAGAAGAGTCCAGTTCACTATCATATTAATCCCAAAGAGCTGCAAATCTGTTGGAAAGATTTAGTGGCTTAAATTATCTACTGATAAGAGAGCTGGATAGTCTAGCTTCCAAAGGAAAATCTCTTTGGTTGGCACATTGCTTCTATTACCAGGGAATCTGAATTCATTTTGTGGGAGTAGAACCATCAGATGAAAAAAGTGCCAGTTGAGCCCACATATTTCTTTTCATGGATTTCAGCACTGGCTGTGCTCTGTCTTATAAAGTTATTTCCATTTCGCTTGTCTGTTCAAGGGACACTTCAAGACTGATTCTTCTTCTCGGGCTGAGAGGATGGCTTTGGCTTTCCTGGACTAAGTAAGAAGTACCACTTATTCTTCTCTATACAGTGGTGGCTAGAAACCACAACTGAATCTAGAACATAATTACTTTGACCTTCCAGGCAGCATGTATGGCAAGAAAACAGGACAGCAAAATAAGATTTGTACCACATAGATAACTGTTCCTACTATAGTCAGTCTATATATTTGTTGTCATTCAGAATTCAGAATAGTTTCACGGCCTAACTAGATCACATACATTAAAGTGAAGTCTCTTAGTAGATACGTTTCCTCTGCAAATAGTTCATCTTGGAACAAACCTGATGGCCTTTTCTATGATGGGAGGTACTTTCCTTCTCAGCCACTCTTGTCATTATTTAAGATCTTTTTGTTATTACTGCATGGATACAAATATCCAACAACCAACAACCAACTTCGCCCCCCTTTCACTCCCTAAAGGGCCCATCTCAATACCAAAAGATTGCCAAATTCCAGTAATCACAGCCACACAGGTAGAAACCGCACTCTCCAAAGCTAAGAATACAGCATCCATGGGGCCAGATGACATCCCAGGCTGTGTACTACATGAACTACGAAATGAACTGGCACCTCACCTAAGTGTCATGTTTAATCATAACCTCACCTCAGGCTTCGTGCCCACTGAGTGGCGCACAGCTACAGTTATCCCGCTCCACAAGGGGGGATCCGCCTTGGATCCTAGGAACTACCATCCCATCAGTCTGATGAGCCTGATCTGCAATGGCATGGAATGCATTATCATGGTACTTATAAACAAAGACATTGGTAACCTTCAAACACTGGACCTCACCCAGTTTGGGTTTGTGAAGGGCCGAACTTGTCTCCTGAACCTGATTGACTTCTTCAAATCAGTCTTCAGAGCTATGGACTAGGGTAAGGCGGTCCACACAGCCTATCTGGACCTCGCCAAGGCCTTCAACACCATCCCCCACTCTGGAATCTTAAATAAACTTACTAAGCTGGGCATAAATCCCTACGTCACTCGATGGGTTGCCAACTGGCTTACTGACAGAACCCAGACTGTAAAAGTAGCCAACTCCAAATCCAGCTCCAGACAAGTGACAAGTGGCGTACCTCAGGGTTCAGTCCTGGGACCACTCTTGTTTGGCATCTACTTCTCTGAAGTACAGGCCAACACTAAGGGACTCTGGCTAACAAAGTTTGCAGATGACTGCAAACTGGGAGCCATTATCGAATCCCCAAATGATGTGGATACTCTACAAAAGAGCCTTACAAAAACAGATGCCTGGTGCCAGAGCCATGGGCTCAAGCTTAATGCCAAGAAATGTATAGTTATCCCCTTTGGAAAAAACATGTACCCATGAATTACCACATAGGTGGCAGTACACTAAACATCGAAAATGTGACGAGAAACTTAGGGACACAGTTGGACAGTGGTTTCACTTTCGATAATCACATTGCCACAACAGTCGGGAAATCCTTCTGTGTGGCACACCTCATCACTAAGGCCTTTTCATCCAGAAAAAAGGAGGTCATTGTCCCACTGTATTCATCCCTCATTAGACCCATTATAGAGTATAATGCCCCATTTGGTATGTATCTCACAAGACATCTGCAACAGCTGGAAAGGCCACAGAAATACCTCACTAAAAGAATCACAGGCCTAAAGCAGATGCCATATGCTGACCATCTAAAAAAACTCCAGCTATACTCTGTGGCATATTGTCTACTCAGAGGCGATCTCTGCTTAACATACAAGGCCATGTCAAACCCTGAGCTGTTGGACATGCTCCACTTAAAGAAATCCCAGTCCCTCAGAGCTACATGCTCCAGGGATCTAAACCTTGTCATCACAATGAACAAAACATGCAGGAGGAATAGGTTCCTGACCCAGAGACTCCCCATACTCTGGAATAGACTGCCCATACATGTCAAGCAAAACACCTCCTTGGCCCTCTTCAAAAGGAACCTTGATGATTGGATGGGAGATAGGAAATTCATCCTGGGGATCATGTCAGTCGCCCTGCTAGACAGGGGTCCAGAGAAGTAAATATTGTGGGAAGAAATATCCAGGGAATTGTTATGGCTAGGCTTGTATAGGCCATAGTGCCAACCTATGACCCTATAAAGAATGCCTATCCCAACTAAAAAAAACATCACTTACTATTACAACATAAAATTAATATTCAATGCATTTCTAAAACAACCTAAAACATTCACACAATTAACTTGATCGCACTGTAAATGCCTTTCTATGCATAATTAAAAACCAGCCTCAGTAACCATCACCCTAAAATCTACAGCTAGTGGACCTACATAAGATGGACTCTACACACCTTATTATAGGCCCTAATCCCAGCACTATGTTAACACCATTAACCACTTAATAAATCAACACTTCTCTGTAAATTCTCAGATATAACACAAAAAATATAGAAGTAGCCTATAACAATTACTCTTCATAAAGAATAATATATTGCCAACAAGCTCAATAATCCTCTTACCAATTCAATTAACACTCAAAGATCATTCCCTCAGACGTGTTATTGCAACAGATACTATTAGCATCCTTATCATATCTGCAAACATAATTCACTACCTTTAATAACATCCACGACCAGCATAAAATTCCATCCCACAGATTGAAACCCTGACCATCTATAACTTATTCAGCATACACAGAACCAGTGTACAAAACCCAGTACCTAAGCAACAATACATAGAAATCTCTCTTGACAATCTCAAACTTCTGCCATGCTCTGAAAACAAACAACTCACCCGTGATTATATTCACCTAATTTCTTTCTCCCAATTTATATTCACAACTTTGCTCTCTCAAAATGATTCCAGTAGGATCAAAATCTACCTTGTTAATATCCATAACAGACATTTAAATCTTGATGGCAGAACAGTCTTCAGACAAATAAATAAACCTGATCTCAGAAATGTGGTTCAAACCTCACTTTAAAGATGACAACATTAACCATCAGGGATGTGACATAATCAGGTCTGAGTGTCTAGAAAAGACTGCACAGGGTAGCTATGATACATTCAAGCAAATATGACCTGTGTAGAACCAACCTGCAAAATGCCCAACTTTGGTAAAGCAGAACTTTTTTAAAATTAAAATCATAATATGCAAATTTCCATCTTATCTCTGTAAACAATAATACATCTATGATGTTATAATCCCAGAAATCAACCGTCCCCCCCACATTATAACAAACAAACAAAACACATACAAACAGACAAACCTATCCTACATAGCCCCCTGCAGCCTCCATGTGGGGGGGGAGCTGTGCCCCCCACACCCCCACTACTTATATTTACTAACTCTGAGGTCACACCAAACAGAAAAAGACAGTAAATTCACCACTACACACTCTATAGTCCCCTGACACACACACACATCACAAATGTACAAACACCACCACTTTCAACACTTAAACACTCATACTAT